>NC_134358.1:44730237-44940237 GCF_048569485.1 Anomaloglossus baeobatrachus
TCCCTGAGCAGAGCACCAGGATAAGAATATCTTCCACGTTCTGTGGTAGATCTTAGCAGACGTGGGCTTCCTAGCCTGTCTCATGGTGGCAACGACCCCTTGGGATAATCCTGAAGACGCTAGGATCCAGGACTCAATGGCCACACAGTCAGGTTCAGGGCCGCAGAATTCCGATGGAAAAACGGCCCTTGGGACAGTAAGTCTGGTCGGTCTGGTAGTGCCCACGGTTGGCCGACCGTGAGATGCCACAGATCCGGGTACCACGACCTCCTCGGCCAGTCTGGGGCGACGAGTATGACGCGGCTGCAATCGGATCTGATCTTGCGTAGCACTCTGGGCAAGAGTGCCAGAGGTGGAAACACATAAGGGAGCCGGAACTGCGACCAATCTTGCACCAAGGCGTCTACCGCCAGAGCTCTTTGATCGCGAGACCGCGCCATGAAGGTCAGGACCTTGTTGTTGTGCCGAGACGCCATTAGGTCGACATCCGGCACCCCCCAGCGTTGACAGATTTCCTGAAACACGTCTGGGTGAAGGGACCACTCCCCTGCGTCCATACCCTGGCGACTGAGGAAGTCTGCTTCCCAGTTTTCCACGCCCGGGATGTGAACCGCGGATATGGTGGATGCTCTGTCCTCCACCCACATCAGAATCCGCCGGACTTCCTGGAAGGCTTGCCGACTGCGTGTCCCTCCTTGGTGGTTGATGTATGCCACCGCTGTGGAGTTGTCCGACTGAATTCGGATCTGCTTTCCTTCCAGCCACTGCTGGAAGGCTAGTAGGGCCAGATACACTGCCCTGATTTCCAGAACATTGATCTGAAGGGTGGACTCCTGCTGAGTCCACGTACCCTGAGCCCTGTGGTGGAGAAAAACTGCTCCCCACCCTGACAGACTCGCGTCCGTCGTGACTACTGCCCAGGATGGGGGTAGGAAGGATCTTCCCTGTGATAAAGAGGTGGGAAGAAGCCACCACTGCAAGGAGTCCTTGGTCGTCTGGGACAGGGAGACTTCCCTGTCCAGGGATGTTGACCTCCCGTCCCATTGGCGGAGAATGTCCCACTGAAGTGGGCGCAGATGAAACTGCGCAAACGGGACTGCCTCCATTGCTGCCACCATCTTCCCTAGGAAGTGCATGAGGCGCCTTAAGGGGTGCGACTGACCTTGAAGGAGAGACTGCACCCCTGCCTGTAGCGACCGCTGCTTGTCCAGCGGAAGCTTCACTATCGCTGAGAGAGTATGAAACTCCATGCCAAGATACGTTAGTGATTGGGTCGGGGACAGATTGGACTTTGAAAAGTTGATGATCCACCCGAAAGTCTGGAGAGTCTCCAGCGCAACATTCAGGCTGAGTTGGCATGCCTCTTGAGAGGGTGCTTTGACAAGCAGATCGTCTAAGTAAGGGATCACCGAGTGTCCCTGCGAGTGCAAGATTGCTACCACTGCCGCCATGACCTTGGTGAAAACCCGTGGGGCTGTCGCCAGACCAAATGGCAGAGCCACGAATTGTAGATGGTCGTCTCCTATCACGAAACGTAGAAAGCGTTGGTGCTCTGGAGCAATCGGCACGTGGAGATAAGCATCTTTGATGTCTATTGATGCAAGAAAATCTCCTTGAGACATTGAGGCAATGACGGAGCGGAGGGATTCCATCCGGAACCGCCTGGCGTTCACATGCTTGTTGAGCAGTTTTAGGTCCAGAACAGGACGGAATGAGCCGTCCTTTTTTGGCACCACAAAGAGATTGGAGTAAAAACCTTGCCCTTGTTCCTGAAGAGGAACAGGGATCACCACTCCTTCTGCTCTTAGAGAGCCCACCGCCTGCAGAAGGGCATCTGCTCGGTCGGGATGTGGGGAAGTTCTGAAGAACCGAGGCGGAGGACGAGAACTGAACTCTATCCTGTACCCGTGAGACAAAATGTCTGTTACCCACCGGTCCTTGACCTGTGGCAGCCAAATGTCGCAAAAGCGGGAGAGCCTGCCACCGACCGAGGATGCGGAGAGAGGAGGCCGAAAGTCATGAGGCAGCCGGCTTGGAAGCGGTTCCTCCAGTTGCTTTCTTGGGGCGTGAGTGAGCCCGCCAGGCATCTGAGCTCCTTTGCTCCTTCTGAGTCCCTTTGGACGAGGAGAATTGGGGCTTGCCCGAGCCTCGAAAGGACCGAAACCTCGACTGCCACTTCCTCTGTTGAGGTTTGCTTGATCTGGGCTGGGGTAAGGAGGAGTCCTTACCCTTGGATTGTTTAATGATTTCAGCCAATTGCTCACCAAACAGTCTGTCTCCAGATAGCGGCAAGCTGGTTAAACATTTCTTGGAAGCAGAATCTGCTTTCCATTCCTTTAACCACAAGGCTCTGCGCAAAACCACAGAGTTGGCGGACGCCATTGAGGTACGGCTCGTAGAGTCCAGTACCGCATTGATAGCGTATGTCGCAAACGCAGACATTTGCGTAGTTAAGGACGCCACTCGCGGCACTGCTGGACGTATGATAGAGTCCACCTGTGCCAGACCAGCGGAAATAGCTTGGAGTGCCCACACGGCCGCGAATGCTGGAGCAAACGACGCGCCGATAGCTTCATAGACAGATTTCAACCACAGGTCCATCTGTCTATCATTGGCATCTTTAAGTGAAGCCCCATCCTCCACTGCAACTATAGATCTAGCCGCAAGCCTGGATATTGGGGGATCCACCTTCGGACACTGGGTCCAGCGTTTGACCACGTCAGGGGGAAAGGGATAACGTGTATCCTTAAGACGTTTGGAGAAACGCTTGTCTGGATAAGCATTATGTTTCTGGACTGATTCTCTGAAGTCAGAGTGGTCCAGAAAAGTACTCAATTTACGCTTGGGATACCGGAAATGGAACTTCTCCTGCTGTGCAGCTGCCTCCTCTGCTGAAGGGGCTGGGGGAGAAATGTCCAACAGTCTATTGATGGCCGCTATAAGGTCATTTACCATAGCGTCACCATCAGGGGTATCTAGATTGAGAGCGGTGTCAGGATTAGATTCCTGATCACCGTCCTCTGTCTTATCATACAGAGACTGCTCTCGCTGAGACCCTGACCAGTGTGATGACGTCGAGGGTCTTTCCCAGCGAGCCCGCTTAGGCTGCCTGGGACTGTCATCCGAGTCAGAGTCTTCAGCCTGTGATGCCTGGGACCCCCTTGAAGTACGGATTAGTTCCAACTGAGGGGGACCGGGGAGCATAGACCCAGCAGTGTCCATGGTCTGAGCAACTGGCCTGGACTGCAAGGTCTCCAGGATTTTTGTCATAGTCACAGACATCTTATCAGCAAAAACTGCAAATTCTGTCCCCGTCACCGGGGCAGGGTTCACAGGCGTCTCTGCCTGGGCCACTACTACCATAGACTCTGGCTGCCGAAGTGGCACAGGGATTGAACATTGCACACAATGGGGGTCATTGGAACCTGCCGGTAGATTAGCCCCACATGCGGCACAAGCAGTGCATACCGCCCGTGCCTTGGCACCCTTGCGTTTTGCGGATGACATGTTGTCTCCTCAGAGCAATATAGGGTATAAGCCAAGAAGCGACTGTACAGTGCAATATAAAATGTAAATGGTACAGGGAAAAAGTGCACCAAATAACACAGTGGCACTAGTGGGGCCAGCACTTATGTGCAGCTTACCGCCCGCAGAAACGCGGGTGTGTGGTCGCCAGAGCCCCTTGTCTGAGTCCCCCAGAGCCTGCGTCCGTTCTCCAGCCAGACTACATGCAGGAATGGCTGCCGGCGTCCTGTGGAGAGGGGCGGGCCCTGGGCGTGTTGAGACCAAGAGCGGGAAACTTGCGTCCCCACTGTGCCCAGTGAGAGGGCTGGAGTATGTAAATAAGACTCCAGCCCTCGGCGCTGACTATAGAACAGCGTCTCTCCCTTTCCCTGATTGACAGGGTGGGGGCGGGAACGAAGCAGAGCTAGGCCGCAAAAGCCGGGGACTAGATTTATGAGCGCTGCCGCCGTAAAAGCGCGGCAGCGCGAGTCCCCGGCGCACTACAAGTCCCAGCCGCGCCGCCGCTCCAGGGGCGGTCGGCGCGGCAGTCCCCAACATATAAAGTCACTCAGCGAAGCTGCAGTGACGCTAACCCGAGCGCGCAGCGCTACTGCCCCCGGCGCACTAGCACACCCAGCAAGTCTGGAGTGTGCGTGCCTGTCTGTGCGGGGACACAGAGTACCTGAATGTTGCAGGGCCATGTCCCTGACTGTACTCAGCTCCTCCAGCAGGTTCTCTGGGTCTGTGGATGGAGCCCGGCCTCAGGGTTTGGGGGCCGGTAAGATCCCACTTCCACAGAGCCCCTCAGGGGGATGGGGAAGGAAAGCAGCATGTGGGCTCCAGCCTCCGTACCCGCAATGGGTACCTCAACCTTACAAACCACAAGTGGGGTGAGAAGGGAGCATGCTGGGGACCCTATATGGGCCCTCTTTTCTTCCATCCGATATAGTCAGCAGCTACTGCTGACTAAACAGTGGAGCTATGCGTGGATGTCTGACCTCCTTCGCACAAAGCTTGAAAACTGAGCATCCCGTGATCCCACGGGGGGTGTATAGCCAGAAGGGGAGGGGCCTTACACTTTTTAGTGTAATGCTTTGTGTGGCCTCCGGAGGCAGTAGCTATACACCCAATCGTCTGGGTCTCCCAATGGAGCGCCGAAGAAACAAACATAAGTCACAAACTCCTCGTTACTACGCGACATACTATTATGGGTGTTCATATATGACGAAAGATCAGTAGCTAAGCTCCCTCCACAGGGCAGGTGCTGGCTGTGTTTTACAGCAGGAATTTGCCTCTAACAGCAGGGATAGGTGCTGGCTGCCATCGCTACGGTGTACCTACTCAAATGCCACGGCATTGAAGTAGGGAGAGCCACACACTAACGCAAGTGCTCCGATGTATGGAGTCAGGCAAGATCGATCAGCAGGTATCTGAAGTGTACGTTGAAATATCATCGCTACCTGATCACTGATTTTTTACATAAGCAAAACTTTATTACCTGTGCACAGTTTTCTTCCGGAGACATGACACTAACACCAAAAAGAACGGCCAGGTCCAGTGTGTATACTGTGAACTTCTCCAAAACGTGAATGACGGCTGGAGCCAAGTGCGTCCCCTGACCGAGCCCCGGACATCCTGACAGCAGCATCCGGGGTCTGTACGATGTCGGCTGCTGATTTGCATTCCTACAATAAGGACAGGGTCAGAATTATTCCTCATGCACACAATATATTGGGTTATTTTAAACAAATAAAATGCAGTTCTCTCTTTCGTTTCATTGGGAGACACAAGACCGTGAATCCCTGCGTCACAGCCACGCCTCGGTCCTGTGTCCCCCAATGAAGACTCAGAAAAAGATTTTACGGTGAGTACACAAAAATCCTTCTTTTGTGCTTAGCTAGAAGTTAATGTTATTGCTTGTTGCCTTGGTTACTGACCAGTTATTGGTGCCAAATATAAAGCACTTACAGGATCTATTGGAAAAAGCTTGTAAGTGCGGCTCTGAAGCTGGGAGGATGGCTGGAGCAGTTATCTACCAATCCGGCCAGCTTCAGTGTCCTTGCACTCCTTTAATCCTGCACAGGCAATGTTTCCTCTCCTTGCAGCACCAGAGAGTGCACAGGCTGGGTAAGGGGTCCAATACAAGACCACTGTCAGCCCCCCACCCGTAACAAGTAGAAACCAGCGGCGTGCTCCCGCAGAGGAGCATTGGACAATCCCTTTATGCAGATGTGATTGACTTTAAGGCATTTGTTTTACTTGTGGTTTCAATTAAAGTGAACCTGTCTGGTCTGATCTAGCATTACATAGGGATGGATAGGCAGGGATTTTTAGCACACACGTCCCTGCTGCTAGGTTAGAAGGTATATTGGGTTTACTTTAACCCCTTAACGACCGCCGATACGCCTTTTAACGGCGACAAATTAGGGTACTTCTTCCGATCCGCCGCTTTTTAACGGCGGTCGGAAAAAAGAGAATTTTGTTACTTACCGTAAATTCTTTTTCTTATAGTTCCGTATTGGGAGACCCAGACCATGGGTGTTTAGCTTCTGCCTCCGGAGGACACACAAAGTACTACACTTAAAAGTGTAGCTCCTCCCTCTGAGCTTATACACCCCCTGGTAGCCAGTCCTAGCCAGTTTAGTGCAAAAGCTGAAGGAGAATAGCCACCCACAAGTAGAACAGAGTAAGAACCGGAACAACCGGAGACTCTGTCCACGACAACAGCCGGTGATAACACACGGAACAAGAAAATTGCCAACAGGCAACAGGGAGGGAGCTGGGTCTCCCAATACGGAACTATAAGAAAAAGAATTTACGTTAAGTAACAAAATTCTCTTTTTCTTTATCGTTCCTTTGGGAGACCCAGACCATGGGACGTTCCAAAGCTGTCCCTGGGTGGGAATAAACAGAAAAAACTAAGAAGTAGGCGGAGCGAAACTTCACATGTGGGCGACAGCCGCCTGAAGGATGTGTCTGCCCAAGCATGAGCATGCACTTGGTAGTGCTTCGAAAAGGTATGCAGGCTAGCCCAAGTGGCAGCCTGACAGACTTGTTGAGCCGTAGCCTGGTGCCTAAAAGCCCAAGAGGCACCGACAGCTCTGGTCGAGTGTGCTTTGATCCCCGGCGGGGGAGGCACCTGAGTACTCTGGTAGGCGTCCAAAATGGTCGATCTAATCCAACGGGCCAAGGTCAACTTAGAAGCAGAGAGACCCTTGCGCCGCCCTGTGGTTAGCACAAAAAGAGGTGCACCACCTAAGCGCAGCGGTGCGAGACACATAGATCCGGAGAGCACGCACCAGATCTAGAGTATGCAGCGTTTTCTCAAAGCCATGAACAGGGGCCGGACAGAAGGAAGGCAAGGAAATATCCTGGTTAAGGTGGAAGGGAGAGACCACCTTAGGAAGAAAGTCCGGGGTCGGACGGAGAACTACCTTGTCTTGGTGAAAAACCAAAAAAGGTGACTCCGAGGAGAGAGCAGCCAAATCAGAGACTCTCCTGAGAGAAGTTATGGCAACTAGAAAGGCCACCTTTTGAGAAAGACGATACAAAGAAACCTCCCTAAGGGGCTCGAAAGGGGGTTTCTGCAATACCGTGAGGACCAAGTTAAGGTCCCAGGGATCCAAGGGCCGCCGATAAGGCGGAATGATGTGAGACACACCTTGCATGAAGGTGCGGACCTGCGCCAGCCGGGCGAGACGCCGCTGGAACAGCACTGAGAGCTGAGACTTGTCCCTTGAGAGAGTTGAGGGACAGTCCTAGCTGCAGACCAGACTGTAAAAAAGACAGAAGGGTCGGCAACGAGAATAGCCAAGGAGAATGGCCGGAAGAGCGACATCAGGACAGGAAAATTTTCCAAGTCCTGTGATAGATCTTGACGGAGGAAGACTTACGGGCCCGAGTCATAGTGGAGATGACTTCAGGAGGAATACCAGAAGCCGTCAAAATCCAGGACTCAAGAGCAACGCCGTCAATTTGAGTGCCGCAGAATTCGGGCGGAAAAACGGAGAGCAAGTCTGGACGGTCCGGAAGATGCCACGGCATCTCTACGGACAGTTGGAGCAGGTCCGGATACCAAGCTCGCCTGGGCCAGTCCGGTGCAATGAGGATGACTCGACGGCCCTCCATTCTGATCTTGCGCAGGACTCTGGGCAAGAGAGCTAGAGGGGGAAACACGTAGGACAGACGAAACTGGGACCAGTCTTGAACCAGAGCGTCCGCGGCGAAGGCCTGAGGATCGTGGGAGCGAGCCACGTAAACCGGAACCTTGTTGTTGTGACGGGATGCCAATAGGTCCACGTCCGGAGTGCCCCACTTGCGGCAGATTGACTGAAACACTGCCCGGTGCAGGGACCACTCGCCACCGTCCACGGATTGACGGCTGAGATAATCTGCCTCCCAGTTTTCTACGCCAGGGATGTGGACTGCGGATATGGTGGACTTGGAGTCCTCCGCCCATTGAAGAATGCGTTGGACCTCCAACATTGCCAGGCGGCTGCGTGTCCCACCTTGGTGATTGATGTAGGCAACCGCTGTCGCGTTGTCTGACTGGACTCGAATGTGCCTGCCCGCCAACAGGTGGTGAAAGGCTAGGAGAGCTAGAAGCACAGCTCTGGTTTCCAGCACATTGATTGAAAGGGCTGACTCGGACGGAGTCCAAGTGCCCTGTGCTCTGTGGTGGAGATGTACCGCTCCCCAGCCGGATAGGCTGGTATCCCTGGTGAGAATCACCCAGGACGGAGTCAGGAAGGAGCGCCCTTGGGACAGGGAGAGGGGTCGAAGCCACCACTGAAGAGAGCTCCTGGTCCGTGGCGACAGAGCTACTAACCTCTGTAAGGAGGAAGGCCGCTTGTCCCAACAGCGGAGAATGTCCAGCTGCAGAGGACGCAGATGGAACTAGGCAAAGGGAACCGCCTCCATGGAGGCCACCATTTGACCCAGCAGCTGCATCAGACGCCTGAGGGTATAACGGCGGGGCCTCAGGAGAGAGCGCACCGCCAACCGGAGTGACAGCTGTTTGTCTAAGGGCAACTTCACAAGTGCCGGCAAAGTCTCGAACTGCATCCCTAGGTACGTGAGACTCTGGGTCAGAGTCAGAGTGGATTTGGGAAGATTGACAATCCACCCGAATTGGGCTAGGGTGGCGAGAGTGAGCGAAACACTCCGCTGACAATCAGCGCTGGATGGACCCTTGACCAGAAGGTCGTCCAGATAAGGAAGCACTGCTAACCCCTGGAGGTGCAGGACCACAATCACTGCCGCCATGACCTTGGTGAATACCCGAGGGGCCGTGGCTAACCCGAAGGGGAGAGCCACGAATTGGAAATGATCCTCTCCTATCGCAAAACGTAACCAACGCTGATGTGACACTGCGATTGGCACATGTAGATAGGCATCTCTGATGTCGATGGACGCCAGGAACTCCCCTTGGGTCATAGAGGCAATGACTGATCGCAGAGACTCCATGCGAAAATGCCGCACCCGGACATGCTTGTTGAGAAGCTTGAGATCCAGGATGGGCCGGAAGGTACCGTCCTTTTTTGGAACTAGGAAGAGATTTGAGTAAAAACCTCTGAACCGTTCCTGAGCGGGAACTGGGACAATCACTCCGTTTGCCTGCAAGGACGCCACGGCCTGCGAGAAGGCGGCGGCCTTGGAGCAGGGGGGAGTTGAGAGAAAAAAATCTGTTTGGAGGGCTGGAAGATAATTCTATCCTGTAGCCGAGAGATATGATGTCTCTCACCCACTGATCGGAGACTTGCTTTAACCAAGCGTCGCCAAAGTGGGAGAGCCTGCCACCGACTAAGGACGTGGCTGGAGCGGGCCGAGAGTCATGAGGAAGCTGCCTTAGTGGCAGAACCTCCTGCGGTCTTCTGCGGACGCGCTTTTGGGCGCCAGTTGGATTTCTGATCCTTGGCTGAGTTAGCGGACGAGGCGGAAGGCTTAGAGGATGACCAGTTGGAGGAACGAAAGGAACGAAACCTCGATTGATTCCTACCCTGGGCGGGTTTCCTGGTCTTGGTTTGTGGCATGGAAGTACTCTTCCCGCCAGTAGCTTCTTTAATGATTTCATCCAGCTGTTCACCAAACAGCCGTGAACCAGCAAAAGGGAGCCCAGCAAGAAACTTCTTGGAAGAAGCATCTGCCTTCCACTCTCGAAGCCACAAAATCCTGCGGATAACAAGAGAATTAGCTGAAGCCACCGCAGTGCGGTGAGCAGCCTCTAGCATGGCAGACATGGCATAGGATGAAAAAGCTGAAGCCTGCGCAGTTAAGGTAACCATCTCAGGCATAGATTCCTTGGTGAGGGAATGCATCTCCTCTAGAGAAGCAGAGATGGCTTTGAGAGCCCACACTGCTGCAAAAGTCGGGGAAAACGCGGCCCCCGCAGCTTCATAAACAGATTTGGCCAGAAGGTCAATCTGACGGTCAGTGGAATCCTTAAGTGAGGTGCCGTCAGCCACCGACACAACGGTCCGGGCTGAGAGCCTAGACACCGGGGGGGGGTCTACCTTTGGGGAGCGAGACCACTCCTTGACCACCTCAGGTGGAAATGGAAACCGGTCATCAGAACCACGCTTTGGAAAGCGTTTGTCAGGGCAGGCCCTGGGTTTGGTCACAGCGGTCTGAAAACTGGAGTAGTTAAAGAACACACTCTTCACTCTCTTAGGCGAGGTAAACTGGTGCTTTTCTGCCAAAGAGAGTTGCTCCTCTGACACTGGCGGATTGAGATCCAGCACAGAATTAATAGAAGCAATCAAATCACTAAGATCTGAGTCACCCTCAGAGAAATCGATGAGATACATAGCCTCCGAGCCCCCAGTGAGGGCACCCTCCTCATCTTGAGAGTCAGCTCTTGAGACAGAGCCGTGGGATGGGGAGGGGGAGGAAACCCTGCGCCTTCTCTTAGAAGGACGGGGTCTGGGATCAGATGATGAATCCTCCGTGAGCTCCGATTGACGGAGGTCAGAGGATAGGAGTCCTCTGTCAAGAGTATTAGAGGCACCCTGTGAGGGGGGCTGATGCATATTCATCAAAGTCCTGGACAAAGAAGGGAATTTTGTTTACTTACCGTAAATTCCTTTTTTTCTAGCTCCTATTGGGAGACCCAGACAATTGGGTGTATAGCTTCTGCCTCCGGAGGCCACACAAAGTATTACACTTTAAAAAGTGTAACCCCTCCCCTTTGCCTATACACCCTCCCGTGGATCACGGGCTCCTCAGTTTTGGTGCAAAAGCAGGAAGGAGGAAACTTATAAATTGGTCTGGGGTAAATTCAATCCGAAGGATGTTCGGAGAACTGAAACCATAACCAAAAGAACAATTCAACATGAACAACATGTGTACACAAGAACAACCAGCCCGAAGGGAACAGGGGCGGGTGCTGGGTCTCCCAATAGGAGCTAGAAGAAAAGGAATTTACGGTAAGTAAACAAAATTCCCTTCTTTGTCGCTCCATTGGGAGACCCACACAATTGAGACGTCCAAAAGCAGTCCCTGGGTGGGTAAAAGAATACCTCAATAAAAGAGAGCCGAAAAACGACCCCTTCCTACAGGTGGGCAACCGCCGCCTGAAGGACTCGCCTACCTAGACTGGCATCTGCCGAAGCATAGGTATGCACTTGATAGTGTTTTGTGAAGGTGTGCAGACTAGACCAGGTAGCTGCCTGACACACCTGCTGAGCCGTAGCCCGGTGTCGCAATGCCCAGGACGCACCCACGGCTCTGGTAGAATGGGCTTTCAGCCCCGAAGGAAGAGGAAGCCCCGAAGAACGGTAGGCTTCAAGAATCGGTTCCTTGATCCACCGAGCCAAAGTTGACTTGGAAGCCTGCGAACCCTTACGCTGGCCAGCAACCAGGACAAAGAGCGCATCTGAACGGCGCAGGGGCGCCGTGCGAGACACGTAGAGCCGGAGTGCTCTCACTAGATCTAATGAATGCAAATCCTTTTCACACTGGTGAACTGGATGAGGGCAAAAGGACGGTAAGGAGATATCCTGATTGAGATGAAAAGGAGATACCACCTTAGGGAGAAACTCCGGGACAGGACGCAGAACCACCTTATCCTGGTGAAAAACCAGGAAAGGGGATTTGCATGACAGCGCTGCAAGCTCTGACACTCTTCGGAGTGAGGTAATTGCCACAAGAAATACCACCTTCTGCGAAAGACGTGATAAAGAGACATCCCTCAGCGGCTCGAAAGGTGGTTTTTGAAGAGCCATTAACACCCTGTTAAGGTCCCAGGGTTCCAGCGGACGCTTGTAGGGTGGAACTATGTGGCAAACTCCCTGCAGGAACGTGCGGACCTGCGGAAGCCTTGCCAGGCGCTTTTGAAAAAATACTTAGAGCGCCGATACTTGTCCCTTGAGAGAGCCGAGTGACAAACCCTTGTCCATTCCGGATTGAAGGAATGAAAGAAAAATGGGTAAGGCAAAAGGCCAGGTCGTAAAACCCTTATCAGAGCACCAGGACAAGAAGATCCGCCACGACCTGTAATAGATCTTGGCGGACGTTGGTTTCCTGGCCTGTCTCATAGTGGCAATGACATCCTGAGATAAACCCGACGACGCTAGGAGCCAGGACTCAATGGCCACACAGTCAGGTTGAGGGCCGCAGAATTCAGATGGAAAAACGGCCCTTGTGACAGCAGGTCTGTGCGGTCTGGAAGCGCCCACGGCTGACCCACCGTGAGATGCCACAGATCCGGGTACCACGACCGCCTCGGCCAATCTGGAGCGACGAGAATGGCGCGACGACAGTCGGATCTGATCTTGCGTAACACTCTGGGCAACATCGCCAGAGGAGGAAACACATAAGGGAGTCGAAACTGCGACCAATCCTGAACTAACGCGTCCGCCGCCAGAGCTCTGATCTTGAGACCGTGCTATGAAGGCCGGGACCTTGTTGTTGTGCCGTGACGCCATGAGATCGACGTCCGGCGTTCCCCAGCGGCGACAGATCTCTCGAAACACGTCTGGGTGAAGAGACCATTCCCCCGCATCCATGCCCTGACGACTAAGAAAATCTGCTTCCCAGTTTTCTACGCCCGGGATGTGAACTGCGAAGATGGTGGAGGCTGTGGCTTCCGCCCACAGCAGAATCCGCCGGACTTCATGGAAGGCTTGACGGCTGCGCGTGCCTTCCTGGTGGTTGATGTACACGACCGCCGTGGCGTTGTCCGACTGTATGCGGATCTGCCTGCCCTCCAGCCACCGATGGAACGCCTTTAGGGCTAGATACACTGCCCTTATCTCCAGAACATTGATCTGAAGAGAAGACTCGATCGGAGTCCAGGTTCCCTGAGCCCTGTGGTGGAGAAAAACCGCTCCCCACCCTGACAGGCTCGCGTCCGTCGTGACCACAGCCCAGGATGGGGGCAGGAAGGATTTTCCCTGCGATAGAGAAGTGGGAAGAAGCCACCACTGAAGAGAGGTTTTGGCTGCAAGGGAAAGAGACGTTCCTGTCGAGGGACGTCGACCTCCTGTCCCATTTGCGGAGAATGTCCCATTGGAGTGGGCGCAGATGGAACTGCGCGAAGGGCACTGCCTCCATTGCTGCCACCATCTTCCCCAGGAAGTGCATGAGGCGCCTCAAGGGGTGTGACTGACCCCGAAGAAGAGATTGCACCCCTGTCTGCAGCGAAAGCTGTTTGTCCAGCGGTAGCTTGACTACCGCTGAGTGAGTATGAAACTCCATCCCGAGGTAAAGTCAGTGATTGGGTCGGTGTCAACTTGGACTTTGGGAAGTTGATGAGCCACCCGAGCTGCTGGAGAGTCGCCAGAGCGACGGTCAGGCTGTGTTGACACGCCACCCGGGAGGGTGCCCTGACTAGGAGATCGTCTAAGTAAGGGATCACCGAGTGGCCCTGAGAGTGCAGGACCGCCACAACGGATGCCATAACCTTGGTGAAGACCCGTGGGGCTGTCGCCAGGCCGAAAGGCAGTGCCACGAACTGAAGGTGTTCGTCCCCGATGGCGAAACGCAGGAAGCGTTGATGTTCGGGTGCGATCGGCACATGGAGATAAGCATCCTTGATGTCGATTGATGCTAGGAAGTCTCCTTGTGACATCGAAGCGATGACCGAGCGGAGAGATTCCATCCGAAACCTTCTGGTGCTCACATGCCTGTTGAGCAGTTTGAGGTCCAGAACGGGACGGAATGATCCGTCCTTCTTTGGCACCACGAACAAGTTGGAGTAGAAGCCGTGACCATGTTCCTGAGGGGGAACGGGAATCACCACTCCTTCTGTCTTCAGAACGCCCACAGCCTGAAAAAGTGCGCCGGCCCGAGATGGGGGCGGAGATGTTCTGAAGAAACGAGTCGGAGGACGAGAGCTGCGGTCTTGGACATGTGGCCACCAGGCGTCGCAAAAGCGGGAGAGTCTGCCACCGACCGAGGATGCGGTTCGGGGAGGCCGAAAGTCATGAGGAGGCCGCCTTGGAGGCAGTGCCTCCGGCGGTTTTTTGGGGGCGTGACTTAGACCGCCACGCATAGGAGTTCCTCTGGCCTTTCTCTGGCCTGTTGGACGAGGAGGATTGGGACTTGGCTGAGGGCCGAAAGGACCGAAACCTCGGTTGTATTTTCCGTTGCTGAGGTCTCTTCGGTTTGGACTGGGGTAAGGACGAGTCCTTTCTCTTGGATTCCTTAATAATTTCATCCAATCGTTCGCCAAACAATCGGTCGCCAGAAAACGGCAAACCGGTTAAGAACTTCTTGGAAGCAGAGTCTGCCTTCCATTCGCGTAGCCACATGGCCCTGCGGACTGCCACCGAATTAGCGGATGCTACCGCTGTACGGCTAGCAGAGTCCAGGACGGCGTTCATGGCATAGGACGAAAAAGCCGACGCCTGAGAAGTCAAAGACGCAACTTGCGGAGCAGAGGTACGTGTGACCGCATTAATCTCAGACAGACAAGCTGAGATAGCTTGGAGTGCCCACACGGCTGCAAAGGCCAGGGCAAAAGACGCGCCTGTGGCTTCATAGATGGATTTCACCAGGAGCTCTGCCTGTCAGTGGCATCCTTGAGCGATGAGCCATCTGCAACTGATACTACAGATCTAGCCGCCAGTCTAGAGACTGGAGGATCCACCTTGGGACATTGAGCCCAACCCTTAACTACGTCAGAGGGGAAGGGGTAACGTGTGTCATTAAGGCGCTTAGTAAAGCGCTTGTCCGGAAATGCTCTGTGCTTCTGGACAGCATCTCTGAAGTTAAGAGTGATCGAAAAACGCACTCCGTGTACGTTTGGGAAACCTGAGCTGCGACGTCCGCCTCGTCCTCCAGAGAGTCCTCAAGCTGAGACCCCGAGCAGCGTGAGGAAGTCGGGGAAGATTCCCAGCGAGCCCGCTTAGCCGGTCTGGGACTGTGGTCCGTGCAGGAGTCCTCCACGTGAGACCTAGGGGCCACCCCGGGAGCACGCTGCGGCGCAGACCGAGAGGGGCCTGGAGGCGATGATCCAACAGTGCCCGGGGCCTGTGTAAGGACCGGTCTGGACTGCAAGGCTTCTAGTAGCTTGGCAGACCATTTGTCCGTAGACTGAGCCATGGATTGTGAAAGCGACTCAGAGTTTCTCAGCAAAAACTGCAAACTCTGTCCCTGCCGCCTGGACAGGGGAAGCAGGAGGGTCTGCCTGAGCCGAGGGGCCCACTAGTGACCGAGGCTCCGGCTGAGCAAGTGCAACAGGGGTCGAGCATTGCTCACAGTGAGGGTAGGTGGAACCCGCAGGTAACATAGCCCCACAAGAGGTACAGGTTGCAAAAAAACCCTTTGCCTTAGCGCCCTTGCTCCTTGTGGATGACATGCTGTTGTCTCCTAGGAGAGTGATCACTGAGGGTATATAGCCAAAAGTAAACAACCCGGCCGATATAGATATATATATATATATATATATATACACTCCGGCACCCTAGGGGGACCAGCACCGGGTGACCGGTGTGGCTTACCGACCGCCCAAAGCGGAGTGTGTGTCCACCAGATTCCCTGCCTTAGGTCTCCCAGAGCTGCAGAGCTCGTTCCTGAAAATCCTCCACCGGCAGAATGTGTGTAAAAATGGCTGCCGGAGCTCTCAGGGGAGGAGGGAGCCGTGGGCGGCGACTAGTAAAGTGCGGGAATCTGGGGCCCACAGTGATCAGTGAGGGGGGGGGGGAGGAGGAAACCTAAAGTCTTCTCCAGCCCTCACTGCCGACGTCAGGTCGACCGTCCCGTCCTTACCCCTGACTGGCAGGCCCGGGGGCGGGAGTTATGGTACTAGGCCGCAATGAAGCCGGGGACTAAATTTAATACCGCGGCCGACAAACAGGCTCGGTCGGCGCGGAAGTCCCGGTCTTCACAAACCAGCAGCTGCTGCAGCGTCTGTAAAACAAGCGCTCCATGCACAGTCCCCATGGGGACACAGAGTACCTTCAGATGCAGGGCCCTGTCCCTGAGGATACATAGACTCCTGTCCGTCAGATTCCCACAGGGGCTGCGGAGGGAGCCCGACCCAGTAAATGGATGACCGGTCAGGATCCCACTTCTCCCAGAGCCTCTAAGGGATGGTGAAGGAAAACGGCATGTGGCTCCAGCCTCTGTACCCGCAATGGGTACCTCAACCTTAACAGCACCGCCGACGTAGTGGGGTGAGAAGGGAGCATGCCGGGGGCCCTGTGGGGGCCCTCTTTTCTTCCAACCGATAAAATCAGCAGCTGCTGCTGACTAAAATGGGAAAGCATGAGTGGATGTGTGCCTCCTTCCACACAAAGCATAAAACTGAGGAGCCCGTGATCCACGGGAGGGTGTATAGGCAGAGGGGAGGGGTTACACTTTTTAAAGTGTAATACTTTGTGTGGCCTCCGGAGGCAGAAGCTATACACCCAATTGTCTGGGTCTCCTAATGGAGCGACAAAGAAAGCCCCATGGACTCAGCAAATGACTGGGATATGGACCTAGAAAAGGACTTTACCCAGGCCGGGGGTTCAGTCACAGGTGCAGCAGCAGCCTGAGAGACCACTGGGGGTGAGACTCTAGGCTGTGGCACCGCCAAGTTAAAGCAGACATCACAATGTAGATAAATGCTCGGCTCAAGCAGCAGGAGCCTACATGCAGTGCATGCAGAATAAACTTTGGAGCCTTGCTCCTTGTGTGAGACATGCTGCTGGAGTGGGGGCTTTGCAGAGAATGAACCCCAGGGATTATATACAGAGGTCCACAACCGGAGACCGGCTGTGGCTTACCAGACCGCTGAGCGCGGTGTTGTGTGCCCTCCAGATCCCGAAGCCCGGTCCCCCAGTCGCAGCACCTCAGCAGAGATGCAGAATGCAGGATGTCCCAGAGCAGAGTGAACTCTGCCTGAGAAGAGGGCGGTCCTATAAAAGAGCGGGAACTGGAGGGCTATAGAGACCTGCAGGGAAGGAGGGACGCCCCAGCAGAACGGCCGCCGGGAGGAGCCGAACCTGTCCCTCTGCATGAGTAACATGCGAGGGCAGGAAAATGAAACTAGGCCTCCGGCGAAGCCGGGGCCTAAATTTAAGCGGCGAGGCCGACAAGCAGGCACCATCGGCGCGGTTCTCAGGCAAAAGCTAGAGAACCCGCCGGAAAAGTTAAAACAATCACATACAGCATACTCTCCCCTTACATTAAAGAACTGGGACCCCCAACATAAACATCTCAGGTACTTAGCTGCGGAGACGCAGGGCCATGTCCCTGGGGATGAGTGCTCCGGTCCAACAGAATCCTCAAGGGGCTGTGGATGGAGACCGGACTCCTGCCAGGCATGGAGACCGTGCTGTCTCCAACTTCAAGCCAGAGCCCAGAAGGGATGGTGAAGGAGCGCGGCATGTAAGGCTGCAGCCTTGTAAATCAACCTTAACAACACCGCCGACACAGTGGGGTGAGAAGGGACATGCCGGGAGTCCAGACATGGACCCGCTTTTCTTCAAACTCTTTCCAAAAGTCAAACAAATCAGATGAGAATGCATGTGTGGATGTATGCCTCCTGACACAAAGCAATAAACTGGCTAGGACTGGCTACCAGGGGGTGTATAAGCTCAGAGGGAGGAGCTACACTTGAGTGTAGTACTTTGTGTGTCCTCCGGAGGCAGAAGCTAAACACCCATGGTCTGGGTCTCCCAAAGGAACGATAAAGAAAAAGGGTCTAGCGCCCCCCAGAGTCAGAAAAAATCCGGGGTCTCAGCTGCCGGGGGTAGCTGAGACCCTGGAGATCATGATTCTGGCCGGTTTTTAAGGTCCCCGCTCACCTGATGACCGGTATACACCGTATACCGATGATCAGGTTACAGTAAATGACCGCGCCGGTAAAAAATCATTTATCTCCCATCTGGCATAAACAAACATGTCAGATGGGAGATAAATCTCATCTCCCGGTCCTCTCCGATCCCCCGGTCCTCTCCGGTCCCCCGGTGTCGCCAAAGTGTCTTCCCACCCCCCCTTCCTCCCGATAATCTAAAATGGCGCCGCACATACCGGCGCGCACAGCAGCGCGCCGGCCGCATTTCCCCCTTTCCTATGGTTTCTGTCGCATGTGCTATGACACATACGACAGAAACCTGCTCCCCAGGCCCTGCCAGGTCACCCCCTATTCCCACCCCGGTGTTCCCCGGTGTCCCCCGTACCTGTCAGCTCTGATCCCCCGCGGCCCCCTCCCCCTTCACAGCAGACGCCAGTCACACTGCAGAGCGCGGCTGACAGCTTCCTGTGTCTGACTCAGACGCTGGCTGCTGCTGCTGCTGCTCGGCACTCTGCAGCTGTGACCCGGGGAGGGTGGGTGCAAATTCTTTGCACCCACTCTCCTCAAATGGAGGGTCTCCACTCCTAGAAAATGGGGGACACGTTCCCTGAACGTGCCCCCCATATTCTAGAAGGTCCAGAATCTCCGCGGGACTTTCACAATGGATTACAGGGACCCGATTTTTTTTTTTTCTTTTCAATAAATTGGCCAAAAGAGGGAATGTTTTTGGGGAGTGTTTTTTCAAATAAATTTTTTTTTTGTTATTACTGTCAATTAGTTATGTCTGGTATCAAATAGACGCCGTGACATAACTAATTGCTGGGCTTGATGCCAGGTGACATTACACATCTGGTATCAACCCCATTTATTACCCCATTTGCCACCGCACCAGGGCGCGGTATGAGTTGGGGCGAAGCGCCAGGATTGGCGCATCTAATGGATGCGCCACTTCTGGGGCGGCTGCGGCTTGCTATTTTTAGGCTGGGAAGAGTCCAATAACCATGGCTCTTCCCACCCTGAGAATACCAGACCCCAGCTGTCAGCTTCACCTTGGCTGGTGATCTAATTTGGGGGGACCCTACGTTTGTTTTTTTTAATTATTTATTCATAAATAAAAAAAAAAACAAAAAAAAAACAAAACAACAAAACAGCTTGGGGAGCCCTTCAAATTGATCACCAGCCAAGGTGAAGCTGTCAGCTGTGGTTTGCAGGCTACAGCTGTCTGCTTTACCCTAGCTGGCTATCAAAAATAGGGGGGACCCCACGTCATTTGTGACGCCCTGGGCAAGCCAGGGGTCACAGGTCATACCACCACACCCTACACCCCAGTTAGGAACACCAAGGCTAACCTAAAATCCTTGTTGCCTTCCTCCAGGGGCTGATGTCCACACCAGGGGGGGGGTGGGCCATGCGGTTGGCTCCGCCCACCGAGGAGTACACAGCCCTGGAGGCGGGAGAACCAGGCAGATGAGTTTAGAGGAGTGAACTAGAAGGAAGTGGTAAAGGAGGACAGTAAGAGTAGAGACAGTGACAGTTAGGCAAGCCTGAAGCTGGTCCGGGTGTGTGCCCCGGACTGAGACAGCAAGGTCAGCAGACGGCGGTGACTGTCCGCAGGAGCGGCTGACCGGAGGTTGCCGAAAGGACCGCGGACGGGTGGTGGCCCGGCGGTACCGGAGCGGTATACAAAGTGAAGCCAGCACCAGTGGCAGGGGCCTTTCGGATCCCGGCAAGGCTAGGAGTCGCCGTGAATTTGCCAAATCCGTTAGTGAAGGGGACCTCTGGGTCTCCCAACAACCAAGTCCCGATTGAAGGCAACAGTCCAACCGTTGGAGAGAGACACAGCCACCGCCAGGGCACAAGTTTCTCAGGGCCAGCGCCTGCGGGCAAAGTAGGGCTCCTCCGGCCCATATCCAAGCCGGGGAGCGGGTTACCGGTGGGAACCCATCGTTACCATCATCATCTCAGGTGCAGGAAAAGGGACCGTTACCGTCAACTACTGGGGAACAGCAAGTGCAGCCGTCCGTGGGAACCGTCTTTCCAGCCGTGTGTTTACCGAGAACTGTGTCACCGTCTCAGGCTGAGTGAGTACCACAGTGCCGTGTGGCACAGCGCTGCCCCCGCGTCCCTGCACCCCACCAAGCCCTGCATCGGCCCCGCCATCCCTCATCACCCACCTCATCACTGGGCCCCGGGACAACTACCCCCTACCCACGGAGGGGAGAACCAACAACTTTGCTGCTCCCTGTCATCAGTCCCCGGGATCCCCATACAGAGCAGCGGTGGTGTCAACAAATCACATGAAAGGCACTAAAGGACGCCAGCTTAGAATATGCAGGGGGTGGGACGTTATATTGGTTTGACATTATCCATTCATCCATTGTAGCATTTTAGTCTATGCGCCCACAATCTGGGTTTGCAGCGTTTTGGGCGCAGTGTTTTCCCTGCGTCCATAATGCTGCGTTGTGCAGTAGAAGCACAGTGGAAGGATTTTTAGAAATCTCATGCCCACTGTGCTTCTTTTCTCCGCAGCATAAACTGACCTGTGGCGCAGCTTCCCGAGCCTCAGCATGTCAATTTATGCTGCGGAGAGGAGTGTTCTGTGCAGGTAGAATAGAGCTAAAGTCCACAGCAGCCTGAACCCAAATCGTGGGCATGGGCAGCTGCGTTCTCCCGTGGACAACACTCACATCTCTGCAGGAAGACTGGCACTGCGTACTAGACACCGTGTCGCTGGATCATGGCCACATAGCCTAACAGTGAGAAATTTGTTGCTACAGCAACAATTTTGTGAAGTACCTATGGATTCAAAATGCTTACTATACTCCTGAATAAAATCCTTGAGGGGTCCAGTTTCCAAAATGGAGTTACTTGTGGGGGTTTCTGCTGTATAGGTACCCAAGAGGCCCTGCTAATGTGACATGGTGCATGCAATTTATTTCAACTTTTCCAAAATTCAAATGGTGCTCCTTCCATTCCAAGCCTTCCCATTAATCCAAACAGAGGTTTTTGGCCACATATGGGGTATCCCTGCGCTCACAAGAAATTGGATAACAACCTGTGGGGTCCACGTTTTTTGTTGCCTCTTGAAAAAGTGAGAAATGTGATGCTAAAGAAACCTTTTTGTGAAAAAAAATGAAAATTTTCAATATGGCAACCTAAGCTTATCAAATTCTGTGAAGTATTCGTGGATTCAAAATGCTCAATATACACCTAGATAAAAGCCTTGAGGTGTATTGTTTCCAAAATGGGGTCACTTGTGGGGGACCTCCACTGTTTAGGCACTTTAGGGGCTTTCCAAATGCGACATAGCGTCCACTAATTATTCCAGCCAAATGTTCAGTCAAATGGCACTTTTTCCCTTCCGAGCCCTGCTGTGCACCCAAAAAGTTGATTTCCACCACACATAAGGTATCAGCATACTCAGGAGAAATTGCACAATAAATTTTATGCTGCTTTTTTTCCCTTTACTCTTGTTAAAAAAAAAGCTATGTGGTTGAAGTAACAAATTTTGTGGTAAAAATGTATTTTTTTTATTTTCACAGCTCAACGTTATAAACATCTGTGAAGCACCTGGGGGTTCAGGGTACTCACCAAACATCTAGATAAATTCCTTGAGGGGTCTATTTTCCAGAATGGGGTCACTTGTGGGGGACCTCCACTGCTTGGGCACCTCAGGGGCTCTCCTAATGCAACATGATGTCCGCAATTGATTCCAGCCAATTTTGCAGTCAAATGGCACTCCTTCCCTTCCAAGACCTGCAGTGTGCCCAAACAGTTGATTTCCACCACATATAAGATATCACCAAACTCAGGAGAAATTGCACAATAAATTTCATGGTGATTTTTTTCCTGTTACCCTTGTGAAAAAAAAAGCTACCTGGTTGAAGTAACAATTTTGTGGTAAAATTTTTTTATTTTCATGGCTCAACGTTATAAACTTCTGTGAAGCACCTGGGGGTTCAGGGGACTCACCAAACATCTAGATAAATTCCTTGAGAGGCCTAGTTTCCAATATGGGGTCACTTGTGGTGTTTTTTTGCTGTTTACGTACCTTAGGGGTCCTCCAAATGCGACATGGTGCCCGCAATCTTTTTCAGCCAAATTTCCTTTACAAAATTCAAATATTGCTCCTTCCGTTCCAAACCCTCCCATTTGTCCATACAAAGGTTTCAGACCACATGTGAGGTATCACCGCGCTCATAAAAAAGTGGGTAACAAAGATTTGGGTCAAATTTTTGGAATTACCTCTTGAAAAAGTGAGAGAATTGATGCTAAAGCAACATTTTTGAGAAAAAATATGACAAATTTTCAATATGACAACGTAACGTTATCAAAATCTGTGAAGTACCTGTGGGTCCAAAATGCTCAGAATACCGCTCGATAGAAGCCTTAAGGGGTCTAGATTCCAAAATGGGGTCACTTGAGGGGGTTCCTGCTGTTTAGGTACCTTAGGGGATCTGTAAATGCAACATGGTGCCCGTAATCTGTTTCAGCCAACTTTGCTTTCCAAGTGGACTGCGGATATGGTGGACTTGGAGTCCTCCGCCCATTGAAGAATGCGTTGGACCTCCAACATTGCCAGGCGGCTGCGTGTCCCGCCTTGGTGATTGATGTAGGCAACCGCTGTCGCGTTGTCTGACTGGACTCTAATGTGCCTGCCCGCCAACAGGTGGTGAAAGGCTAGGAGAGCTAGAAGCACAGCTCTGGTTTCCAGCACATTGATTGAAAGGGCTGACTCGGACGGAGTCCAAGTGCCCTGTGCTCTGTGGTGGAGATGTACCGCTCCCCAGCCGGATAGGCTGGCATCCGTGGTGAGAATCACCCAGGACGGAGCCAGGAAGGAGCGCCCTTGGGACAGGGAGAGGGGTCGAAGCCACCACTGAAGAGAGCTCCTGGTCCGTGGCGACAGAGCCACTAACCTCTGTAAGGAGGAAGGCCGCTTGTCCCAACAGCGGAGAATGTCCAGCTGCAGAGGACGCAGATGGAACTGGGCAAAGGGAACCGCCTCCATGGAGGCCACCATTTGACCCAGCACCTGCATCAGACGCCTGAGGGTATAACGGCGGGGCCTCAGGAGAGAGCGCACCGCCAACCGGAGTGACAGCTGTTTGTCTAAGGGCAACTTCACAAGTGCCGGCAAAGTCTCGAACTGCATCCCTAGGTACGTGAGACTCTGGGTCAGAGTCAGAGTGGATTTGGGAAGATTGACAATCCACCCAAATTGGGCTAGGGTGGCGAGAGTGAGCGAAACACTCCGCTGACAGTCTGCGCTGGATGGACCCTTGACCAGAAGGTCGTCCAGATAAGGAAGCACTGCTAACCCCTGGAGGTGCAGGACCGCAATCACTGCCGCCATGACCTTGGTGAATACCTGAGGGGCCGTGGCTAACCCAAAGGGGAGAGCCACGAATTGGAAATGATCCTCTCCTATCGCAAAACGTAACCAACGCTGATGTGACACTGCGATTGGCACATGTGGATAGGCATCTCTGATGTCGATGGACGCCAGGAACTCCCCTTGGGTCATAGAGGCAATGACTGATCGCAGAGACTCCATGCGAAATTGCCGCACCCGGACATGATTGTTGAGAAGCTTGAGATCCAGGATGGGCCGGAAGGTACCGTCCTTTTTTGGAACTAGGAAGAGATTTGAGTAAAAACCTCTGAACCGTTCCTGAGCGGGAACTGGGACAATCACTCCATTTGCCTGCAAGGATGCCACGGCCTGCGAGAAGGCGGCGGCCTTGGAGCAGGGGGGAGTTGAGAGAAAAAAATCTGTTTGGAGGGCTGGAAGAGAATTCTATCCTGTAGCCGTGAGATATGATGTCTCTCACCCACTGATCGGAGACTTGCTTTAACCAAGCGTCGCCAAAGTGGGAGAGCCTGCCACCGACTAAGGACGTGGCTGGAGCGGGCCGAGAGTCATGAGGAAGCTGCCTTAGTAGCAGAACCTCCTGCGGTCTTCTGCGGACGCGCTTTTGGGCGCCAGTTGGATTTCTGATCCTTGGCTGAGTTAGCGGACGAGGCGGAAGGCTTAGAGGATGACCAGTTGGTGGAACGAAAGGAACGAAACCTCGATTGATTCCTACCCTGGGCGGGTTTCCTGGTCTTGGTTTGTGGCATGGAAGTACTCTTCCCGCCAGTAGCTTCTTTAATGATTTCATCCAGCTGTTCACCAAACAGCCATGAACCAGCAAAGAAGGGAATTTTGTTTACTTACCGTAAATTCCTTTTCTTCTAGCTCCTATTGGGAGACCCAGACAATTGGGGTGTATAGCTTCTGCCTCCGGAGGCCACACAAAGTATTACACTTTAAAAAGTGTAACCCCTCCCCTCTGCTATACACCCTCCCGTGCATCACGGGCCCATCAGTTTTGGTGCCAAAGCAGGAAGGAGGAAGCTTATAAATTGGTCTAAGGTAAATTCAATCCGAAGGATGTTCGGAGAACTGAACCATGAACCAAAGAACAATGAACATGAACAACATGTGTACACAAAAAACAACAGCCCGAAGGGAACAGGGGCGGGTGCTGGGTCTCCCAATAGGAGCTAGAAGAAAAGGAATTTACGGTAAGTAAACAAAATTCCCTTCTTTGTCGCTCCATTGGGAGACCCAGACAATTGGGATGTCCAAAAGCAATCCCTGGGTGGGTAAAAGAATACCTCGATAAAAAGAGCCGAAAAAACGGCCTCTTCTTACAGGTGTGCAACTGCCGCCTGAAGGACTCGCCTACCTAGGGCGGCATCTGCCGAAGCATATGCATGCACTTGATAGTGTTTTGTAAAAGTGTGCAGACTCGACCAGGTAGCCGCCTGACACACCTGCTGAGCCGTAGCCTGGTGCCGCAATGCCCAGGACGCACCTACGGCTCTGGTAGAATGGGCTTTCAGCCCTGAAGGAATCGGAAGCCCAGAGGAACGGTAGGCTTCAAGAATCGGTTCCTTGATCCATCTAGCCAAGGTTGACTTGGAAGCCTGCGACCCCTTACGCTGGCCAGCGACAAGGACAAAGAGTGCATCAGAACGGCGCAGGGGCGCCGTGCGTGAAATGTAGAGCCTGAGTGCTCTCACGAGATCTAACAAGTGCAAATCCTTTTCACATTGGTGAACTGGATGAGGGCAAAAAGAAGGTAAGGAGATATCCTGATTAAGATGAAAAGGGGATACCACCTTAGGGAGAAATTCCGGAACCGGACGCAGAACCACCTTGTCCTGGTGGAACACCAGAAGAAGGGAATTTTGTTACTTACCGTAAATTCCTTTTCTTCTAGCTCCAATTGGGAGACCCAGACGATTGGTGTATAGCTACTGCCTCCGGAGGCCACACAAAGCATTACACTAAAAAGTGTAAGGCCCCTCCCCTTCTGGCTATACACCCCCCGTGGGAACACGGGATGCTCAGTTTTAGTGCCAAAGCAAGAAGGAGGAAAGCCAATAACTGGTTTAAACAAATTCAATCCGAAGAACATCGGAGAACTGAAAACCGTTCAACATGAACAACATGTGTACCCGAACAACCAAAAATCCCGAAGGAAACAGGGGCGGGTGCTGGGTCTCCCAATTGGAGCTAGAAGAAAAGGAATTTACGGTAAGTAACAAAATTCCCTTCTTCTTCGGCGCTCCATTGGGAGACCCAGACGATTGGGACGTCCAAAAGCAGTCCCTGGGTGGGTAAATTAATACCTCAAGTTTGGACTGTAAAACAGTCCTTTCCTACATGGAGGCAACCGCCGCCTGTAGGAGTCTTCTACTTAGGCTGGCATCCGCCTAAGCGTAGGAATGCACCTGCTAATGCATGGTGAAGGTGTGCAGACTCGACCAGGTAGCCGCCTGGCACACCGGTTGAGCCGTAGCCTGGTGCCGTAATGCCCAGGATGTACCCACGGCTCTGGTAGAATGGGCCTTCAGCCCTGATGGAACCGGAAGCCCAGCAGAACGGTCGGCTTCAAGAAATGGTTCCTTGATCCATCTGAAAGGGGGATACCACCTTAGGGAGAAACCCCGGAATCAGGCGCAGCACTCCCTTGCCTTGGTGAACACCAGGAAGGGAGCCTTGGATGACAGCGCTGCTAGCTCAGACATTCTCCGCAGAGACGTGACCGCTACCAGAAAGGCCACTCTCTGTGAAAGTCGAGAAGTGAAAACATCCCTCAGAGGCTCGAAGGGCGGCTTCTAGAGAGCAAGTAGTACCCTGTTCAGATCCCATGGGTCTAACGGCCTCAGTACGGAGGGACAATGTGACAAACCTCCTGCAGGAACGTGCGTACCTGAGGAAGTTGTGCTAGGCGCTTCTGAAAGAATACAGACAGCGCTGAGATTTGCCCTTTAAGGGAGCCGAGCGACAACCCTGTTTTCCAACCAGATTGCAGGAAGGAAAGAAAAGTAGGCAATGCAAATGGCCAGGGAGACACTCCCTGAGGAGAGCCCTAAGATAAGAATATCTTCCACGTTCTGTGGTAGACCTTGGCAGACGTCGGCTTCCTCGCCCGTCTTATGGGCGTAATGACGTCTTGAGATAAGTCTGAAGACGCTAGGAGCCAGTACCCAGTCAGGTTCAGGGCCGTAGCATTGAGATGGAAAAAAGCGGCCCTTGGGACAGAAAGTTTGGCCGGTCTGATAGTGCCCACGGCCGGCCGATCGTGAGATGCCACGGCTCCGGGAACTACGACCACCTCTGCCAGTCTGGGGCGACGAGGATGGTGCGGCGGCAATCGGAGCTGTCTTGCGTAGCACTCTGGGCAACATTGCCAGAGGGGGAAACACCTAGGGTAGCTGGAACTGCGACCAATCCTGAACTAAGGCGCCTGCCGCCAGAGCTCGTTGATCGTAAGACCACGCTGTAGTGCCGAGACGCCATTAGGTCGACGTCCGGTCTCCCCCGGTGGCCACAGAGTTTCTGCAACACGTCCGGGTGCAGAGACCATTCCCCTGCGTCCATACCCTGGCGACTGAGGAAGTCTGCTTCCCAGTTTTCTACGCCCGGGATGTGAACTGCGGATATGGTGGATGCTCTGTCTTCCACCCACAGCAGGATCCGCCGGACTTCCTGGGAGGCTTGCCGACTGCGTGTTCCACCTTGGTGGTTGATGTATGCCACCGCCGTGGGGTTGTCCGACTGAACTCGGATCTGTTTGCATTCCAGCCACTGCTGGAAGGCTTGCAGGGCAAGATACACTGCTTAGATTTCCAGAGTCCTGCGGTGGAGAAAGACTGTTCCCCACCCTGACAGACTCGCGTCTGTCGTGACCACCCCCCAGGATGGGGGTAGGAAGGACCTTCCTTTTGACAATGAGGCGGAAGAAGCCACCACTGAAGAGAGTCCTTGACCGTCTGAGAAAGGGTGACGTTCTTGTCTAGGGACGTCGACTTCCCATCCCCTTGGCGGAGAATGTCCCATTGAATTGGACGCAGATGAAACTGCGCGAAAGGGACTGCCTCTATTGCTGCCACTATCTTGCTAAGAAGGGCATGAGGCGTCTTAAGGGGTGTGACTGGCCTTGAAGGAGAGACTGCACCCCTGTCTGTAGTGAACGCTGTTTGTCCAGCGGAAGCTTCACTATCGCTGAGAGAGTATGAAACTCTATGTCAAGATATGTCAGTGATTGGGTCGGTCAGATTTAACTTTGAAAAGTTGATGATCCACCCGAAACTCTGGAGCGTCTCCAGCGCCATGTTCAGGCCGCGTTAGCATGCCCCTTGAGAGGGTGCCTTGACAAGTAGATCGTCCAAGTAAGGGATCACAGAGTGACCCTGAGAGTGCAGGCCTGCTACCACTGCTGCCATGACCTTGGTGAAGACCCGTAGGGCTGTCGCCAGACCTAAGGGCAGGACTACGAATTGAAGATGCTCGTCTTCTTGAATCGTAGCAACGCTGGTGCTCTGGAGCAATCGGCACATGGAGATAAGCATCGTGATTGCCTGAAGTGGAACAGGGATTACCACTCCTTCTGCTCGCAGAAGAGCAGCGGCTCGGTCGGGAGGTCTTTTGAAGAAATCGAGCCAGAGGACGAGAACAAAACTCTATCCTGTACACGTGAGACAAATGTCTCTCACCCACCGGTCTTTGACCTGTGGCAGCTAAATGCCGCCAAGCGGGAGAATCTGCCCTTGACCGCGGATGCGGAAATAAAGAGAGGCTGAAAGTCATAAGGAAACCGCCTTGGTAGCGGTTCCTCCGGCTGCCGTCTTCGGGCGTGAGTGAGCCCGCCAGGAATCTGAGCCCCTCTGAGCCTTTTGAGTCATTTTGGACTAGGAAATTGGGACCTGCCCGAGCCTGGAAAGGACCGAAACCTCGACTGTTTGATCTGGGCTGGAGTAAGGACGAATCCTTACCCTTGGACTGTTCGATTTTATGCAATCGGTCACCCAACTGTCTGTTACCAGATAATGGCAAATTGGTTAAGCCCTTTTTTGGAAACCGATTCTGCCTTCCATTTCCTTAACTCCAAGGCTCTGCGCAAAACCACGGAGTTGGCTTACGCCCCCGGTGTACGGCTCGTAGAGACTAGGACAGCATGAATAGCGTAAGTCGCAATGCAGACATATGCGAGATTAAGAACGCCACCTGCAGCACAGATGTACGTGTGACAGTGTCCATCTGCGCAAGACCAGCTGAAATAGCTTGGAGTGCCCATACGGCTGCGAATGCTGGAGCAAACGACGCGCCGATAGCTTCATAGATGGATTTCAACCCGAGCTCCATCTGTGTCAGTGGCATCTTTAAGGGAAGCCCCATCGTCCACTGCAACTATGGATCTAGTCGCAAGCCTGGAGATTGGAGGATCCACCTTTGGACACTGGGTCCAGCTCTTGACCACGTCAGGTGGAAAGGGATAACGTGTATCCTTAATACATTTGGAGAAACGCTTATCTGGATAAGCGTGGTGTTTCTGAACTGCTTCTCTGAAGTCAGAGTGGCCAGAAAAGTACTCAATTTACGCTTGAGATACTGAAACGGAAATTTCTCCTGCTGTGAAGCTGACTCCTCTACTGGAGGAGCTGAGGGAGAAATATCCAACATTCCATTGATGGACGCTATAAGATCATTCACTATGGCGTCACCATCCGGAGAGTCCGGATTGAGAGCGGTCTCAGGATCAGAGTCCTGAACAGCCACTTCTGCCTCATCATACGGAGAGTCCTCCTGCTGGAACCCTGACCAGTGATGAAGCCGAGTGCCGCTCCCAGCGAGCTCGCTTAGGCTGTCTGGGACTGTCGCCCGTGTCAGAGCCTTCACCCTGGGATGCATGGGACCCCCCCGGAGCAATGATTTGTTCCAAATGAGGGTGGCTAGGGAGCATTGAATCAACATTGCCCATGGTCTGTCTGGACTGCAAAGTCTCTAAGATGTTAGCCATAGTCACAGACAATCTGTCAGCCGAAACTGCAACTCCGTCCCTGTCCCTGGACAGGGTTCACAGGTGGTTCCTTTGGCCACCTCTAGCCGAGACCCCGGCTGAACAAATGCCACAGGGGAGCATTGCACACAATGGGGATCAGTGGAACCTGCCGATGGAACAGTATCACATGCAGTACAAGCAGCATAGAAAGCCTGTGCCTTGGCACTCTTGCTTTTTTGCTGCCTCTTGCTTTTTTGCTGCTGGCAAGAAAAGCGACTGTACAGTGCAGTGTATAGCATACAAGCATAAAGTAGAAATGAACACTTCAGCACATGCAATACAAGCAGCATAGAAAGCCTGTGCCTTGGCACCCTTGCTTTTTTGCTGCTGTCGTCTAGCCATCTAGGATAGTATATAGGCAGGAATAGCGACCGTACAGTGCAATGTATAGCATACAAGCATAAAGTACACATGAACACTTCAGCACATGCAATACAAGCAGCATAGAAAGCCTGTGCCTTAGCACCCTTGCTTTTTGCTGCTGTAGTCTAGCCATCTAGGAGAGTATATAGCCAAGAATAGCGACCGTACAGTGCAGTGTACAAGCATACAGTACAAATGAACACCGGCATTAGTGGGGTCAGCACTGCTTACCGCCCGCACAAAAGCGGGTGAGAGGTCGCCAGAATCCTGTGACTGATTGCCCAGAGCTTGTCTCCGTTCTCCAGCCCAGACTGCAAACTGTAATGGCTGCCGGCGTCCTGTGCAGAGGGGCGGGCCGTGGGCGTGCCCCAGACAAGAGCGGGAAAACTGGCGTCCCCTGTGTTCAGTGAGGGGGCTGGAGAATGCAAAGCAGACTCCAGCTCTCAGCGCTGACTTTCTGTACAGCGTCCCGCCCCTCCCCTGACTGGCAGGGCTGGGGGCGGGAACGAAACGAAAACTAGGCCGCAAAGCCGGGGACTCGAGTAATAAGCGCGGCCGTTCCATGCACGGCCAGCGCGGAAGTCCCCGGCGCACCACAAGTCCCAGCCGCGCCACAGTGTAAAAACACCCAGCAGCGGCCGGCGCGACCGTTTCTAACACATAAATTCACTCAGCAAGCCGCAGTGAATAATAGCACAAGCGCTCCGCGCTGTTGTCCCCGGCGCACTAACACTCCCAGCAATGCTGGTGTGTGTGTGCGCGATGTGTATGGGGACACAGAGTACCTTGATGTTGCAGGGCCTTGTCCCTGACGATACTCAGCTCCATATCCAGCAGGTTCTCTGGGTCTGTGGATGGAGCCTGGTCTCAGTGCCTGGAGACCGGTAAGGTCCCACTTCACCCAGAGTCCTGAGGGGGATGGGGAAGGAAAACAGCATGTGGGCTCCAGCCTCCATACCCGCAATGGGTACCTCAACCTTAACAAACACCCGACAAGAGTGGGGTGAGAAGGGAGCATGCTGGGGGCCCCATATGGGCCCACTTTTCTTCCAACCGACATAGTCAGCAGCTGCTGCTGACTAAAAACAGTGGAGCTATGCGTGGATGTCTGACCTCCTTCGCACAAAGCTTGAAAACTGAGCATCCCGTGTTCCCACGGGGGGTGTATAGCCAGAAGGGGAGGGGCCTTACACTTTTTAGTGTAATGCTTTGTGTGGCCTCCGGAGGCAGTAGCTATACACCAATCGTCTGGGTCTCCCAATGGAGCGCCGAAGAAAGGGGGCTTTGCATGACAGTGCAGCCAGCTCCGACACTCTCCGAAGTGATGTGACTGCCACTAGGAAGACCACCTTTTGTGAAAGGCGTGAAAGAGAAATCTCTCTCATTGGCTCGAAAGGTGGTTTCTGAAGAGCCGTTAGCACCCTGTTCAGATCCCAAGGTTCTAGCGGACGCTTGTAAGGAGGGACTATGTGACAAACTCCCTGCAGGAACGTGCGGACCTGCGGAAGCCTGGCTAGACGCTTTTGAAAAAACACAGATAGCGCCGATACTTGTCCCTTAAGGGAGCCGAGAGACAAACCCTTTTCCAGTCCGGATTGAAGGAAGGACAGAAAAGTGGGCAATGCAAATGGCCAGGGAGAAAAACCCTGATCAGAGCACCAGGATAAGAAGATTCTCCACGTCCTGTGGTAGATCTTGGCGGACGTTGGTTTCCTGGCCTGTCTCATAGTGGCAATGACCTCTTGAGATAACCCTGAAGACGCTAGGATCCAGGACTCAATGGCCACACAGTCAGGTTGAGGGCCGCAGAATTCAGATGGAAAAATGGCCCTTGAGACAGTAAGTCTGGACGGTCTGGCAGTGCCCACGGTTGACCCACCGTGAGATGCCACAGATCTGGGTACCACGACCTCCTCGGCCAGTCTGGGGCGATGAGGATGGCGCGGCTGCAGTCGGACCTGATCTTGCGTAATACTCTGGGCAGTAGGGCCAGAGGAGGAAATACATAAGGCAGTCGAAACTGCGACCAATCCTGAACTAAGGCGTCTGCTGCCAGAGCTTTGTGATCTTGAGACCGTGCCATGAATGCCGGGACCTTGTTGTTGTGCCGGGACGCCATTAGGTCGACGTCCGGCTTCCCCCAGCGGCAACAGATCTCTTGAAACACGTCTGGGTGAAGAGACCATTCCCCTGCATCCATGCCCTGGCGACTGAGAAAGTCTGCTTCCCAGTTTTCTACGCCCGGGATGTGAACTGCGGAGATGGTGGAGGCTGTGGCTTCCACCCACAGCAGAATCCGCCGAACTTCCTGGAAGGCTTGCCGACTGCGTGTGCCGCCTTGGTGGTTGATGTATGCCACTGCCGTGGCGTTGTCCGACTGAATTCGGATCTGCCTGCCCTCCAGCCACGGCTGGAACGCCTTTAGGGCTAGATACACTGCCCTTATCTCCAGAACATTGATCTGCAGGGAGGACTCTGGCTGAGTCCAGGTACCCTGAGCCCTGTGGTGGAGGAAGACCGCTCCCCACCCTGACAGACTCGCATCCGTCGTGACCACCGCCCAGGATGGGGGCAGAAATGATTTCCCCTTCGACAAAGACGTGGGAAGAAGCCACCACTGAAGAGAGGCCTTGGCTGTCCGAGACAGGGAGACGTTCCTGTCGAGAGACGTCGACTTCCTGTCCCATTTTCGGAGAATGTCCCATTGAAGTGGACGCAGATGAAACTGCGCAAATGGAACTGCCTCCATTGCCGCCACCATCTTCCATAGGAAGTGCATGAGGCGTCTCAAGGGGTGCGACTGGGCTCGAAGGAGAGATTGCACCCTTGTCCGTAGTGAACGTTGTTTGTCCAGCGGAAGTTTCACTATCGCTGAGAGAGTGTGAAACTCCATCCCGAGATATGTCAGCGATTGGGTCGGAGTCAATTTTGACTATGGGAAATTGATGATCCACCCGAATCTCTGGAGAGTCTCCAGAGCAATGTTCAGGCTGTGTTGGCATGCCACCTGAGAGGGGGCCTTGACCAGGAGATCGTCTAAGTAAGGGATCACCGAGTGTCCCTGCGAGTGCAGGACCACTACCACTGTTGCCATGACCTTGGTGAAGACCCGAGGGGCTGTCGCCAGGCCAAAGGGCAGCGCCACGAACTGAAAGTGTTCGTCCCCGATGGCGAAACGCAGGAAGCGCTGATGCTCTGGTGCAATCGGCACGTGGAGATAAGCATCTCTGATGTCGATTGATGCTAGGAAGTCTCCTTGGGACATCGAGGCGATGACGGAGCGGAGGGATTCCATCCGGAACCGCCTGGCGTTCACATGTGTTTGTTGAGCAGCTTGAGGTCCAGGACGGGACTGAAAGATCCGTCCTTTTTTGGCACTACAAACAAGTTGGAGTAGAAACCTTGACCCCATTGCTGAAGGGGAACCGGGATCACCACTCCTTCTGTTTTCAGAGTGCTCACTGCCTGAAGAAGAGCATCGGCTCGCTCGGGGGGCGGAGATGTTCTGAAGAAACGAGTCGGAGGACGAGAGCGGAATTCTATCCTGTAACCGTGAGACAGAATGTCTCTCACCCATCGGTCTTGGACATGTGGCAACCAGGCGTCGCAAAAGCGAGAGAGCCTGCCACCGACCGAGGATGCGGTTTGGGGAGGCCGAAAGTCATGAGGAGGCCGCTTTGGGAGCGGTTCCTCCGGCGGTCTTTTTAGGACGTGACTTAGACCGCCATGAGTCAGAGTTCCTCTGACCCTTCTGTGGCCTGTTGGACGAGGAGAATTGAGACTTGGCTGAGGTCCGAAAGGACCGAAATCTCGATTGTACCTTCCTTTGTGGAGGTCTGTTGGGTTTGGACTGGGGCAAGGACGATTCCTTTCCCTTGGATTGTTTAATGATTTCATCCAATTGCTCGCCAAACAGGCGGTCGCCAGAAAATGGCAAACCGGTTAAGAACTTCTTGGAAGCAGAGTCTGCCTTCCATTCACGTAGCCACATAGCCCTGCGGACTGCCACCGAATTGGCGGATGCTACCGCCGTACGGCTCGCAGAGTCCAGGACAGCATTCATGGCGTAGGACGCAAACGCCGACGCCTGAGAGGTTAAGGACACAACCTGTGGAGTAGAGGCACGTGTAACTGCATTAATCTCAGACTGACAAGCTGAGATAGCTTGGAGTGCCCATACGGCAGCAAATGCCGGAGCAAAAGACGCGCCTATAGCCTCATAGATGGATTTCATCAGGAGCTCTATCTGCCTGTCAGTGGCATCCTTGAGTGATGCACCATCTGCCACTGGAACTATGGATCTAGCCGCCAGTCTGGAGACTGGAGGATCCACCTTGGGACACTGAGCCCAACCCTTGACTACGTCAGGGGGAAAGGGATAACGTGTGTCATTAAGGCGCTTAGTAAAGCGCTTATCTGGAAAAGCTCGGTGTTTCTGGACTGTATCTCTGAAGTCGGAGTGATCAAGAAATGCACTCCGTGCTCGTTTAGGAAACCTAAAATGGAATTTCTCCTGCTGAGAAGCTGACTCCTCAATCTGAGGAGTTGGAGGAGAAAGATCTAACACCTGATTGATGGACGCTATAAGGTCATTTACTATGGCGTCCCCTTCAGGTGTATCAAGGTTGAGAGCGGCGTCAGAATCAGAGCCCTGATCTGCCACCTCCGCTTCATCTTCCAGAGATTCCTCATGCTGAGACCCTGAACACTGATGAAGTCGAGGGAAGCTCCCGGCGAGCCCGCTTAGCTGGCCTGGGACTGCGGTCCGTGTCATAGTCCTCACCGTGGGAGCTATGAGTCGCCCCAGGAGCACTTTGCTGCTCCAACCTAGGGGGGCCTGGGGACAATGATTCAACAGTGCCCGGGATCTGTGTTACTAGTCTGGACTGCAAAGCCTCTAGAATCTTAGCAGACCATCTATCCATAGACTCAGAAAGTTTGTCAGCAAATACTGCAAACTCTATCCCTGTCACCTGGACAGTGGCAGCCGACTGTTCCACCTGGGCCGAGGGTCCCACCAGTGGCAAAGGCTCCGGCTGAGTGAGTGTCACAGGGGCCGAGCATTGCACACAATGAGGATAGGTGGAACCTGCAGGTAGCATAGCCGCACATGAGGTACAGGTTGCAAAGTAAACCTGTGCCCTGGCACCCTTGCTTTTTTCGGACGACATGCTGTTGTCTCCTTTTAGAGCAATCAGAGAGGGTATATAGCCAAGGCAACAGTGCGGCCGTACAGAGTAAATGTATACAAAATATGGATATAAATATACACTTCTGCACCCAGGGGAGCAAGCACCTAGTAACAGGTGCTGCTTACCGACCGCCCTCAGCGTTTGTGTGACCACCAGATTCCCTGCCTGGGCTCCCAGCGCTGTTGGAGCTCGTCTCTGAAGATCCCCAGCGTCAGTCGTGCTGCTAGTAATGGCTGCTAGCGTTCTGTGAGGAAGAGGGAGCCGTGGGCGTGCACTAAAAAGTGCGGGAATCTGGTGCCCCACTGTGCACAGTGAGGGGGGAGGAGGATACAAAGTATGCTCCTGCCCTCAGCGCTGACGTTCCGTGCAGTGTCCCGCCCTTACTCCTGACTGGCAGGCCCGGGGGCGGGAATATGCGGCACTAGGCCGCAAAAGCCGGGGACTCGAGTTATAAGCGCGGCCGGCAAACAAGCGCGGCCAGCGCGGTAGTCCCGGCGCACCAACACACCCAGCAGCTGCTGCAGCGTGTATCAAACAGGCGCTCTATGCGCCGTCCCCAAGGGGACACAGAGTACCTCAGAGTAGCAGGGCCATGTCCCTGACGATACCCGGGCTCCTGTCCAGCAGATTCCCCCAGGGGCTGCGGAGGGAGCGCGGTCCCAGTGCCTGGAGACCGTTTAGGATCCCACTTCACCCAGAGCCCTGTAAGGGATGGGGAAGGAAAACGGCATGTGGCTCCTGCCTGTGTACCCGCAATGGGTACCTCAACCTTAACAGCACCGCCGACCAGAGTGGGGTGAGAAGGGAGCATGCCGGGAGCCCTGTAATGGGCCCTCTTTTCTTCCATCCGATATAGTCAGCAGCTGCTGCCGACTAACTTGTGGAGCTTGCGTGCATGTGTGCCTCCTTCAACACAAAGCATAAAAACTGATGGGCCCGTGATGCACGGGAGGGTGTATAGCAGAGGGGAGGGGTTACACTTTTTAAAGTGTAATACTTTGTGTGGCCTCCGGAGGCAGAAGCTATACACCCCAATTGTCTGGGTCTCCCAATGGAGCGACAAAGAAAGGGAGCCCAGCAAGAAAATTCTTGGAAGAAGCATCTGCCTTCCACTCAAGAAGCCACAAAATCCTGCGGCTAACAAGAGAATTAGCTGAAGCCACCGCAGTGCGGTGAGAAGCCTCCAGCATGGCAGACATGGCATAAGATGAAAAAGCTGAAGCCTGAGCAGTTAAGGTAACCATCTCAGGCATAGATTCCTTGGTGAGGGAATGCATCTCCTCTAGAGAAGCAGAGATGGCTTTGAGAGCCCACACTGCTGCAAAAGTCGGGGAAAACGCGGCCTCCGCAGCTTCATACACAGATTTGGCCAGCAGGTCAATCTGACGGTCAGTGGAATCCTTAAGTGAGGTGCCGTCAGCCACCGACAACGGTCCGGGCTGAGAGCCTAGACACCGGGGGGGGTCTACCTTTGGGGAGTGAGACCACTCCTTGACCACCTCAGGTGGAAATCGAAACCGGTCATCAGAACCACGCTTTGGAAAGCGTTTGTCAGGGCAGGCCCTGGGTTTGGTCACAGCGGTCTGAAAACTGGAGTGGTTAAAGAACACACTCTTCACTCTCTTAGGCGAGGTAAACTGGTGCTTTTCTGCCAAAGAGAGTTGCTCCTCTGACACTGGCGGATTGAGATCCAGCACAGAATTAATAGAAGCAATCAAATCACTAAGATCTGAGTCACCCTCAGAGAAATCGATGGGATACATAGCCTCCGAGCCCCCAGTGAGGGCATCCTCCTCATCTTGAGAGTCGGCTCTTGAGACAGAGCCGTGGGATGGGGAGGAAACCCTGCGCCTTCTCTTAGAAGGACGGGGTCTGGGATCAGATGATGAATCCTCCGTGAGCTCCGATTGACCTCCGTCCGAGGATAGGGGATAGGAGTCCTCTGTCAAGAGTATTAGAGGCACCCTGTGAGGGGGGCTGATGCATATTCATCAAAGTCCTGGACAAAAGCCCCATGGACTCCGTAAATGACTGGGATATGGACCTAGAAAAGGACTCTACCCAGGCCGGGGGTTCAATCACAGGTGCAGCAGCAGCCTGAGAGACCACTGGGGGTGAGACTCCAGGCTGTGGCACCGCCAAGTTAGAGCAGACATCACAATGTGGATAAATGCTCGGCTCAGGCAGCAGGAGCCTACATTCAGTGCATGCAGAATAAACTTTGGAGCCTTGCTCCTTGTGTGAGACATGCTGCTGGAGTGGGGGCTTTGCAGAGAATGAACCCCAGGGAGAATATACAGAGGTCCACAACCGGAGACCGGCTGTGGCTTACCAGACCGCTGAGCGCGGTGTTGTGTGCCCTCCAGATCCCGAAGCCCGGTCCCCCAGTTGCAGCACCTCAGCAGAGATGCAGAATGCAGGATGTCCCAGAGCAGAGTGAACTCTGCCTGAGAAGAGGGCGTTCCTATAAAAGAGCGGGAACTGGAGGGCTATAGAGATCTGCAGGGAAGGAGGGACGCCCCAGCAGTGGGGAGTGTCCCTCCCCTGTGTAGAACGGCCGCCGGGAGGAGCCGAACCAGTCCCTCTGCATGAGTGACATGCGAGGGCAGGAAAATGAAACTAGGCCTCCGGCGAAGCCGGGGCCTAAATTTAAGCGGCGAGGCCGACAAGCAGGCACCATCGGCGCGGTTCTCAGGCAAAAGCTAGAGAACCCGCCGGAAAAGTTAAAACAATCACATACAGCATACTCTCCCCTTACAATAAAGAACTGGGACCCCCAACATAAACATCTCAGGTACTTAGCTGCGGAGACGCAGGGCCATGTCCCTGGGGATGAGTGCTCCGGTCCAACAGAATCCTCAAGGGGCTGTGGATGGAGACCGGACTCCTGCCAGGCCAGAGCCCAGAAGGGATGGTGAAGGAGCGCGGCATGTAAGGCTGCAGCCTTGTAAATCAACCTTAACAACACCGCCGACACAGTGGGGTGAGAAGGGACATGCCGGGAGTCCAGACATGGACCCGCTTTTCTTCAAACTCTTTCCAAAAGTCAAACAAATCAGATGAGAATGCATGTGTGGATGTATGCCTCTTGACACAAAGCAATAAACTGGCTAGGACTGGCTACAAGGGGGTGTATAAGCTCAGAGGGAGGAGCTACACTTTTAAGTGTAGTACTTTGTGTGTCCTCCGGAGGCAGAAGCTAAACACCCATGGTCTGGGTCTCCCAAAGGAACGATAAAGAAATACATACATACACACACAGACACACACATATACATACATAATAATATATATTATATATATATATATATATATATATATACACACATACATACACATATATATATATATATACACATACATACATACATATATACATACATACATACACACACACATATATATATTATAATATTTTAAATATATACATACATACATACATACACGTACGTGAGAGCGATGCACAAATCTCGCGTCGCAATCACCCGGCACAGCCACACACTACTGTCTGGAAGAGAGCGACCATGCCGCAGATGATGCGGTGTGAGACTTGTGCATCGCTCTCGTGTGGCACTGGGCTGATCCTTACAATATTCAGTAAAAAAATACTGTAGTTTACGATTACTACATAATAATTTTATAATTTTACTGGCCCTAAACTAAGTTTATTTGCATTTCTTTTAGTTTACAGAAATAAAAAAAAAAAAAAAAAAAAAAACATCAGGACACACGCACGGATGTGCTGCAAAAAGGGGGGGGTCTAGGTGGGATGAAAAAAAAAAGAGAATTTTGTTTACTTACCGTAAATTCTTTTTCTTATAGTTCCGTAATGGGAGACCCAGACCATGGGTGTATAGCTTCTGCCTCCGGAGGACACACAAAGTACTACACTAAAAAGTGTAAGGCCCCTCCCCTTCTGGCTATACACCCCCAGTGGGATCACTGGCTCACCAGTTTTAGTGCAAAAGCAAGAAGGAGGAAAGCCAATAACTGGTTTAAACAAATTCACTCCGAGTAACATCGGAGAACTGAAAAACCGTTCAACATGAACAACATGTGTACCCGAGAAAAACCCAAAAATCCCGAAGGACAACAGGGCGGGTGCTGGGTCTCCCAATAGGAGCTAGAAGAAAAGGAATTTACGGTAAGTAACAAAATTCCCTTCTTCTTCGGCGCTCCATTGGGAGACCCAGACGATTGGGACGTCCAAAAGCTGTCCCTGGGTGGGTAAAGAATACCTCATGTTAGAGCTGCGAAGACAGCCCTTCCCTACGGGGAGGCAACTGCCACCTGCAGGACTCTTCTACCTAGGCTGGCGTCCGCCGAAGCATAGGTATGCACCTGATAATGTTTGGTGAAAGTGTGCAGACTCGACCAGGTAGCTGCCTGGCACACCTGTTGAGCCGTAGCCTGGTGTCGCAATGCCCAGGACGCACCCACGGCTCTGGTAGAATGGGCCTTCAGCCCTGATGGAACCGGAAGCCCAGCAGAACGGTAGGCTTCAAGAATTGGTTCTTTGATCCATCGAGCCAGGGTGGCCTTAGAAGCCTGCGACCCTTTGCGCTTACCAGCGACAAGGACAAAGAGTGCATCCGAACGGCGCAAGGGCGCCGTGCGGGAAATGTAGACTGAGTGCTCTCACCAGATCTAACAAATGTAAATCCTTCTCATACCGATGAACTGCATGAGGACAAAACGAAGGCAAAGAGATATCCTGATTAAGATGAAAAGAGGATACCACCTTCGGGAGAAACTCCTGAATGGGACGCAGCACTACCTTGTCCTGGTGGAAGACCAGGAAAGGAGCCTTGGATGACAGCGCTGCTAGCTCAGACACTCTCCGAAGAGATGTGATTGCTACCAGAAAAACCACTTTCTGTGATAGTCTAGAAAGTGAAACCTCCCTCAGAGGCTCGAAGGGCGGCTTCTGGAGGGCAACTAGTACCCTGTTCAGATCCCATGGATCTAACGGCCGCTTGAACGGGGGTACGATATGGCAAACCCCCTGTAGGAATGTACGCACTTTAGTAAGTTGTGCCAGACGCTTCTGAAAAAAGACGGATAGCGCCGAGACCTGTCCTTTAAGGGAGCCGAGCGACAAACCTTTTTCTAACCCAGATTGCAGGAAGAAAGAAAGGTAGGCAATGCAAATGGCCAGGGAGACACTCCCTGAGCAGAGCACCAGGATAAGAATATCCTCCACGTTCTGTGGTAGATGTTAGCGGACGTGGGCTTCCTAGCCTGTCTCATGGTGGCAACGACCCCTTGGGATACTCCTGAAGACGCTAGGATCCAGGACTCAATGGCCACACAGTCAGGTTCAGGGCCGCAGAAATTCCGATGGAAAAAACGGCCCTTGGGACAGTAAGTCTGGTCGATCTGGTAGTGCCCACGGTTGGCCGACCGTGAGATGCCACAGATCCGGATACCACGCCCTCCTTGGCCAGTCTGGAGCGACGAGTATGACGCGGCTGCAGTCGGATCTGATCTTGCGTAGCACTCTGGGCAAGAGTGCCAGAGGTGGAAACACATAAGGGAGCCGGAACTGCGACCAATCTTGCACTAAGGCGTCTGCCGCCAGAGCTCTGTGATGGCGAGACCGTGCCATGAAGGTTGGGACCTTGTGGTTGTGCCGGGACGCCATTAGGTCGACGTCCGGCCTTCCCCAACGGTGACAGATTTCCTGAAACACGTCCGGGTGAAGGGACCATTCCCCTGCGTCCATGCCCTGGCGACTGAGGAAGTCTGCTTCCTAGTTTTCTACGCCGGGGATGTGAACTGCGGATATGGTGGAGGCCGTGGCTTCCACCCACATCAGAATCCGCCGGACTTCCTGGAAGGCTTGCCGACTGCGTGTCCCCCCTTGGTGGTTGATGTATGCCACCGCTGTGGAGGTGTCCGATTGAATTCGGATCTGCCTTCCTTCCAGCCACTGCTGGAAGGCTAGTAGGGCAAGATACACTGCTCTGATTACCAGAACATTGATCTGAAGGGTGGACTCCTGCTGAGTCCACGTACCCTGAGCCCTGTGGTGGAGGAAAACTGCTCCCCACCCTGACAGACTCGCGTCTGTCGTGACCACCGCCCAAGACGGTGGTAGGAAGGATCTTCCCTGTGATAATGAGGTGGGAAGAAGCCACCATTGCAGAGAGTCCTTGCCGTCTGTGAAAGGGATACTTTCCTGATCAGGGATGTTGACTTCCCGTCCCATTGGCGGAGAATGTCCCATTGAAGTGGACGCAGATGAAACTGCGCAAACGGAACCGCTTCCATTGCCGCCACCATCTTCCCGAGGAAGTGCATGAGGCGTCTTAAGGAGTGCGACTGACCTAGAAGGAGAGTCTGCACCCCTGTCTGTAGTGACCGCTGCTTGTCCAGCGGAAGCTTCACTATCGCTGAGAGGGTATGAAACTCCATGCCAAGATACGTTAGTGATTGGGTCGTGACAGGTTTGACTTTGAGAAGTTGATGATCCACCCGAACGTCTGGAGAGTCTCCAGCGCAACATTCAGTCTGAGTTGGCATGCCTCTTGAGAGGGTGCCTTGACAAGTAGATCGTCCAAGTAAGGGATCACAGAGTGTCCCTGTGAGCGCAAGACTGCTACCACTGCCGCCATGATCTTGGTGAACACCCGTGGGGCTGTCGCCAGACCAAATGGCAGAGCTACGAACTGAAGATGGTCGTCTCCTATCACGAAACGTAGACGAAACATTGGTGCTCTGTAGCAATCGGCACGTGGAGATAAGCATCTTTGATGTCTATTGATGCTAGGAAATTTCCTTGAGACATTGAGGCAATGACGGAGCGGAGGGTATCATCCGGAACCGCCTGGCCTCCACGTGCTTGTTGAGCAGTTTTAGGTCCAGAACGGAACGGAAAGAGCCATCCTTTTTTGGCACCACAACCAGATTGGAGGAAAACCGTGTCTTGTTCCTGAAGAGGAACAGGGATTACCACTCCTTCTGCCTGCAGAAGAGCATCGGCTCGGTGGGGAGGTGGGGACGTTCTGAAGAATCGAGTCGGAGGACGAGAACAGAACTCTGTCCTGTGCACGTGGGCACACTGTCCCTCACCCACCGGTCTGGGACCTGTGGCAGCTAAATGTCGCCAAAGGCGAGCGAGTCTGCCATCAACCGCGGATGCGGAGAGATGAGAGAGCTGAGAGTCATGAGGAGACCGCCTTGGTAGCGGTTCCTCCGGCTGCCTTCCTTGGGCGTGATTGAGCCCGGCCGGAAGCTGAGCCCCTCTGAGGCTTTTCAGCCCTTTTGGACGAGGACAATTGGGACCTGCCCGAGCCTGGGAAGGACCGAAACCTCGACTGTCCTTCCAGGACAGCATTAATAGGGTAAGTCGCAATGCAGACATTGCGAGGTTACGGACGCCCCTGCGGCACAGAAGTACATGTGCTCAAGACCAGCTGCGCAAGAACAGCTGAAAAGCTTAGGGTGCCCATACGGCTGTGAATGCCGGAGCAACCGACCCGCCGATAGCCTCAGACAGATTTCAACCAGAGTCCCTCTGTCTGTCAATGGCATCTTGAAGTGAAGTCCCATCTCCACTGCAACTATGGCTCTAGCTGCAAGCCTGGAGATTGGAGAATCCACCTTTGGACCCTGGGTCCAGCGCTTTACCACGTCAGGGGGGAAGGGATAACGTGTATCATTAATACGTTTGGAGAAAACGCTTTTCTGGGAAGCGTGGTGTTCCTGGACTGCTTCTCTGAAGTCAGCGTGGCCAGAACAATACTCAATATACGTTTGAGCTACTGAAATGGGACTTCTCCTGCTGTTTGAGCTGAGGGAGAAAGATCCAACATTCCATTGATGGACGCTATAGGATCATCCCTTATGGCGTCACCATCCGGTGTATCCGGATTGAGAGCGGTGTCAGGATCAAAGTCCTGATGAGCTACGTCTGCCTCATCATACAGAGAGTCTCCCTGGGACCCCCCCGGAGCACCGATTTTATTCCAGATGAGGGTGGCCAGGGAGCAATGATCCAGATTGCCCATGGCCTGTCCGGACTGCAAGTCTCTATCCCAATGCAACTCCGTCCCTGTCCTTGGACAGGGTTGAGAGGTGGTTCCTTTGGCCACGTCAAGTAGAGACCCCGGCTGACCAAGTGCTACAGGGGAGCATTGCACACAATGGGGTTCAGTGCCGTGGAACAGTATCTGCAGTAGAAACAGCAACGAAAGCCTGTGTTGCTTATATGTTGCTGCCGACTAGCCATCTAGGAGTATAGAGCCAAGAATGGCGACCGTACAGTGCAATGTATAGCATACAAGCATAAAGTACAAATGAACACTGCAGCACATGTAATACAAGCAGCATAGAAAGCCTGTGCCTTGGCACCCCTGCTTTTCTGCTGCTGTAGACTAGCCATCTAGGGGAATATCGCCCAGAATAGCGACCATACAGTGCAATGTATAGCATACAAGCATAAGTACAAATGAACACTGCAACACCTGCAGTACAAGCAGCATAGAAAAAAACCTGTGCCTCAGCACCCTTGCTTTTCTGCTGCTGTAGTCTAGCCATTCTATGGGGAATATAGCCAAGACTAGCGACCGTACAGTGGAGTGTATAGCATACAAGCATAATACACATGAACACTTCAGTACGTGCAATACAAGCCGCATAGAAAGCCTGTGCCTTAGCACCCCTGCTTTCCTGCTGCTGATGTGTCGCCATCTAAGAGGGCATATAGCCAAAAATAGCGACCTATGCAGTGTAAGCATAAAATACAAAGGACAAATGCGGTATTTAGTGTCAGCACTTCAGGTGCCGCTTACCGCCCGCCTATAAGCGGGTGTGTGGTCGCCCTAGTCCTGTGCCTGGTTGCCCAGAGTCCGTTCTCTCAGCTCGGACTGCAGTAATGGCTGCCGGCGTCCTTCTCCAGCTCGTGTGAGTAGGGGCGGGCCGTGGGCGTGCCCCAAGTCAGAGCGGGAAACCAGCGTCCCACAGTGTCCAGTGAGAGGGCTGGAGCATGTAAATAAGGCTCCAGCCCTCGGCGCTGCTGATTGTACAGCGTCTCTCCCCTACCCTGATTGACAGGGTGGGGGCGGGAACGAAGCGGAGCTAGGCCGCAAAAGCCGGGGACTGGATTTATAAGCGCCGCCGTAAAAGCGCGGTCGGCGCTAAGTCCCCGGCGCACTACAAGTCCCAGCCGCGCCGCCGCTCCCGGAGCGTCCGGCGCGGTATTCCCAATACATAAAGTCACTCAGCTAGGCTGCAGTGACTGTAACCCTTTACTGTCCCCGGCGCACTAGCACACCCAGCAAGTCTGGAGTGTGCTGTGCCTGTGTGTACGGGGACACAGAGTACCTGAATGGTGCAGGGCCATGTCCCTGAACGGTACCCAGCTCCGTATCCAGCAGGTTCAATGGGTCTGTGGATGGAGCCCGGCCTCAGGGCTTTGGGGCCGGTAAGATCCCACTTCCTCAGAGCCCCTCAGGGGGATGTGGAAGGAAAACAGCATGTGGGCTCCAGCCTCCGTACCAGCAATAGGTACCTCAACCTTACAAACCACAAGCTGGGTGAGAAGGGAGCATGCTGGGGGCCCTATATGGGCCCTCTTTTCTTCCATCCGATATAGTCAGCAGCTACTGCTGACTAAACAGTGGAGCTATGCGTGGATGTCTGACCTCCTTCGCACAAAGCAGAAAAACTGGTGAGCCAGTGATCCCACTGGGGGTGTATAGCCAGAAGGGGAGGGGCCTTACACTTTTTAGTGTAATGCTTTGTGTGGCCTCCGGAGGCAGTAGCTATACACCCAATCGTCTGGGTCTCCCAATGGAGCGCCGAAGAAAAAGAATTTACGGTAAGTAAACAAAATTCTCTTTTTCTTTATCGTTCCTATGGGAGACCCAGACCATGGGACGTCTCAAAGCAGTCCATGGGTGGGAAATAAACAGAAAACTGAGAAGTAGGCGGAACCTAACTTCACAAATGGGCGACAGCCGCCTGAAGGATGCGTCTGCCCAAGCTCGCATCTGCCGAAGCATGAGCATGCACTTGGTAGTGCTTCGAAAAGTTTTGCAGACTAGACCAAGTGGCAGCCCGACAGACCTGCTGAGCCGTAGCCTGGTGCCTGAAAGCCCAAGAGGCACCGACAGCTCTGGTCGAGTGTGCCTTGATCCCCGGCGGGGGAGGCACCTGAGTACACTGGTAGGCATTGGATATGGCCGACCTAATCCAACGAGCTAGGGTCGGTTTAGAAGCCGAGAGACCCTTGCGCTGACCTGTGGTCAGCACAAAAAGAGAGGTGCACCGCCTAAGAACAGCGGTGCGTGACACATAGATCCGGAGCGCCCGCACCAGATCTAAAGTATGCAACGCTTTCTCAAAGCGATGAACAGGAGCCGGACAAAAGGAAGGCAATGAAATGTCCTGGTTAAGGTGGAAAGGAGACACCACCTTAGGGAGAAAGTCCTGAGTCGGACGGAGAACCACCTTGTCTTGATGAAAAACCAAAAAAGGTGACTCCGAAGAGAGCGCAGCCAAATCAGAGACTCTCCTGAGAGAAGTTATGGCCACCAGAAAGACGACTTTCTGTGAAAGTCGAAACAAAGAAACCTCCCTAAGAGGCTCAAAGGGGGGTTTCTGTAAGGCTGTGAGGACCAGATTAAGGTCCCAGGGATCCAAAGGCCGCCGGTAAGGTGGATTGATGTGAAATGCGCCCTGCATGCAGGTGCGCACCTGGGCCAGTCGGGCGATACGCCGCTGGAACAACACTGACAGAGCCGAGACTTGTCCCTTGAGGGAATTGAGGGATAGTCCTAGCTGCAGACCGGACTGTAGAAAGGACAGAATGGTAGGCAAGGAAAAAGGCCAAGGGGCATGGCCGGAAGAACAACACCAGGACAGGAAAATTCTCCAAGTCCTGTGGTAAATTTTGGCCGAGGAAGACTTCCGAGCCGGAGTCATAGTGGAGATGACTTCGGGAGGAATGCCGGAAGCAGTCAGGATCCAGGACTCGAGCCACGCCGTCAATCTGAGAGCTGCAGAATTCTGGCGGAAAAACGGACCTTGTGAGAGAAGGTCTGGGCGGTCCGGGAGATGCCACGGCACCTCTACGGACAGACGGAGCAGGTCTGGGTACCAAGCTCGCCTGGGCCAGTCTGGAGCAATGAGTATGACCCGACGGCCCTCCATTCTGATCTTGCGCAGGACTCTGGGCAAGAGAGCTAGAGGGGGAAACACGTAAGACAGACGGAACTGGGACCAATCCTGAACCAGCGCGTCCGCTGCAAAGGCCTGAGGATCGTGGGAGCGAGCCACGTAAACCGGGACCTTGTTGTTGTGCCGGGATGCCATTAGATCCACTTCCAGAGTGCCCCACTTGCGGCAGATCGACCGGAACACTGCCGGATGCAGAGCCCACTCGCCGTTGTCCACGGTTTGACGGCTGAGATAATCTGCCTCCCAGTTTTCTACGCCTGGGATGTGGACTGCGGATATGGTGGACTTTGAGTCCTCCGTCCACTGAAGGATGCGTTGAACCTCCAACATTGCCAGGCGGCTGCGAGTCCCGCCCTGGTGATTGATGTAGGCAACTTGTCGCGTTGTCTGACTGGACTCGAATGTGCTTGCCGCCAACAGGTGGTGAAAGGCTACGAACACAGCTCTGATTTCCAGCACATTGATCGAGAGGGCTGATTCGGACGGAGTCCAAGTGTCCTGTGCTCGGTGGTGGAGAAATACTGCTCTCCAGCCGGATAGACTGGCATCCGTGGGGAGGATCACCCAGGACAGGGTCAGGAAGGAGCGTCCCTGAGACAGAGAGAGGGGCCGAAGCCACCACTGAAGAGAGCTCCTGGTCTGTGGCGACAGAGCCACCAAACTGTGCAAGGAAGAAGTCCGCTTGTCCCAACAGCGGAGAATGTCCAGCTGCAGAGGACGCAGATGGAACTGAGCAAAGGGAACAGCTTCCATTGACGCCACCATCTGACCCAGCATCTGCATGAGGTGCCTGATGGAATGACGGCGGGGCCTCAACAGAGAGCGCACCGCCAGATGGAGGGACTGCTGTTTGACTAAGGGCAGCTTGACAAGTGCCGGCAGAGTCTCGAATTGCATCCCTAGGTACGTGAGTTTTTGGGTCTGGGTCAGAGTGGACTTGGGCAGATTGAAAAGCCACCCGAATTGAGTGAGCGAGACACTCCGCTGACAGTCTGTGCTGGATGAAGCCTTGACTAGAAGGTCGTCCAGGTAAGGAATCACTGCCAACCCCTGGAGGTGCAGAACCGCAACCACTGCTGCCATGACCTTGGTGAATACTCGAGGGGCCGTGGCTAACCCGAAGGGGAGAGCCACGAATTGGAAATGTTCCTCTCCGATTGCAAAACGTAGCCAACGCTGGTGTGAAACTGCAATTGGCACATGCAGATAGGCATCTCTGATGTCGATGGATGCCAGGAAATCTCCTTGGGTCATTGAGGCAATGACTGATCGCAGAGACTCCATGCGAAAATGCCGCACCTGAACATGCTTGTTGAGAAGCTTGAGATCCAGGATGGGCCGGAAGGAACAGTCCTTTTTGGGGACTAGGAAGAGATTTGAGTAAAAACCTCTGAACCGTTCCCTGGCGGGAACCGGTACAATTACACCGTTGGCCTGCAAGGATGCCACGGCCTGAGAGAAGGCGGCGGCCTTGGAGCAGGGGGGAGTTGACAGAAAAAATCTGTTTGGCGGGCTGGAAGATAACTCTATCCTGTAGCCGTGGGAGATGATATCCCGCACCCACTGATCGGAGACTTGTTGAAACCACACGTCGCCAAAGTGGGAGAGCCTGCCACCGACCAAGGACATTGCTGGCTCGGCCAGATAGTCAAGAGGAGGCTGCCTTGGTGGCAGCAGCTCCTGCGGACTTTTGTGGACGCGGCTTCTTGCGCCAGGAGGGCTTCTGGTCCTTGGCTGAGTTAGTGGACGAGGCCGAGGGCTTAGAGGACGACCAGTTAGAGGAACGAAAGGAACGAAACCTCGACTGGTTCCTGCCCTGGACAGGTTTCCTGGTTTTAGTCTGCGGCAAGGAAGTACTCTTCCCGCCAGTAGCCTCCTTAATTATTTCATCCAGTTGTTCGCCGAACAGCCTGGACCCAGCAAATGGGAGCCCAGCAAGGTACTTCTTTGAGGAAGCATCTGCCTTCCACTCTCGAAGCCACAAGATCCTGCGGATAGCGAGGGAATTAGCGGAGGCCACCGCAGTGCGGTGAGAGGCCTCCAGCATGGCAGACATGGCATAGGCTGAAAAGGCTGAAGCCTGGGAAGTTAAGGCAACCAATTCAGGCATAGAGTCCCTAGTGAGGGAATGCATCTCCTCTAGGGAAGCAGAGATGGCTTTGAGAGCCCACACTGCTGCAAAGGATGGGGAGAACGAGGCCCCTGCCGCCTCAGACAGACTTGGCCAGGAGGTCAACCTGGCGGTCAGTGGGATCCTTAAGTGAGGTGCCATCAGCCACAGATACAACTGTCCGGGCTGAGAGTCTAGACACCGGAGGGTCTACCTTTGGTGAGTGAGCCCACTCCTTGACCTCCTCTGGTGGAAAAGGTAACGGTCGTCAGAACCACGCTTTGGAAAGCGTTTGTCAGGACAGGCTCTGGGCTTGGACACAGTGGCTTGAAAACTGGAGTGGTTAAAGAACACACTCCTTGTTCTCTTAGGCAAGGTAAACTGGTGCTTTTCTGCCAGAGAGGGCTGCTCCTCTGATGCTGGCGGATTGAGGTCCAGTACAGAATTAATGGACGCAATCAAGTCACTCACATCTGCGTCACCCTCGGTCAGATCAATGGGGCACATGGAGGTAGCGTCCGAGCCCCCAGTAAAGATATCCTCCTCGTCCTGCGGGTCGACTCGTGAATCGGAGTCGCGGGACGAGGAAGGAGAGGGGTCCCTGCGTCTCCTCTTAGGAGGACGGGGTCTGGGAGCAGATGAAGAATCCTCTGTGAGCTCTGCAGAGCGAGCCGAAGCAGCAGAGGCGCCCTGAGAAGGGGGCTGATGCATGCTCAGCAGAGTCCGGGACAGCTGTCCCATGGAGTCGGCGAAGGACTGGGAGATAGATTTAGAAAACAGTTCTACCCAAGCCGGGGGTTCAGCCTCCTGGGCCGGAGGGACCACTGGGGAGACTCCAGGCTGAGGCACCACCATGTTAGAGCAGGCATCACAATGAGGATATGTGCTCGGTTCAGGCAGTACGAGCTTACATGCAGTGCATATTGAGTACAGCCTTGCTCCTAGTGTGAGACATGCTGCTGAGGTGGAGGCTCTGCAGTAAAGAATACACTCCTTCAGAATGACCCCCAGAGAGTGTATAAGAAAGTCCACAACCAGAGGTTGTGGCTTACCAGACCGTTTTGTGTGCCCTCCGGATTCCACAGCTCGGACCCCCAGACAGAATGCAGAGATGCAGCAGCCAGCGCCGATCAGTGTGAGAACGCTGATAAAATGGCGCCGGAGTGAGGGCGGGACCTAGCCCAAGAGCGGGAACCGGAGGGCCAAGGGGATATACAGGGGAGGGAAACATCTCCTCAGAGAGGAGTGTCCTCCCCTGAGCTGAACGGCCGGTGGGTGGCGCCGCACTGTCCCTCTGCATGACTGACATGCAGGAGCAGTGAAAACGAAACTAGGCCGCAGCCGAAGCCTAAATTTTAGAATGCGGCCGGCGCTCAGGCACCCTCGGCGCGGTTCTCTGGTGAAAACCGGAGAACCGGCCGGAAATGTCACAAATAGTACAAAACACACTCTCCCAAACATTAAAGTACAAGGGACCCCCCTGACAATAACGTCTCAATACTTAGCTTGTGAGACGCAGGGCCAGGTCCCTGAGGGATGAGTGCTCCGTCCGGCAGGGTCCTGAAAGGGCTGCGGATGGAGACCGGTCTCCTGCAAAGCAGTGAGAACCGTGCTGGCTCCCACTTCAAGCCAGAGCCCGAGGGATGGTGAAGGAGCGCGGCATGTAAGGCTCCAGCCTTGAAATCAACCTTAACAACACCGCCGACACAGTGGGGTGAGAAGGGACATGCCGGGAGTCCAGGTTGGACCCGCTTTTCTTCCAACTCTTTAAAATGAAAATCAGATGAGAATGCATGAATGTGGATGTGTGCCTCCTGAACACAAAGCATTGAACTGGCTATATTTGGTTATCCAGGAGGTGTATATGCTAGGAGGAAGGAGCTACACTTTTTAGTGTAGTACTTTGTGTGTCCTCCGGAGGCAGAAGCTATACACCCATGGTCTGGGTCTCCCATAAGGAACGATGAAGAAAAATCTGTTTGGCGGGCTGGAAGAGAATTCTATCCTGTAGCCGTGGGAGATGATATCCCGCACCCACTGATCGGAGACGTGTTGAAACCACACGTCGCCAAAGTGGGAGAGCCTGTCACCGACCAAGGACCTTGCTGGCTCGGCCAGATAGTCAAGAGGAGGCTGCCTTGGTGGCAGCAGCTCCTGCTGACTTTTGTGGACGCGGCTTCTTGCGCCAGGTGGGCTTCTGGTCCTTGGCTGAGTTAGTGGACGAGGCCGAGGGCTTAGAGGACGACCAGTTAGAGGAACGAAAGGGACGAAACCTCGACTGGTTCCTGCCCTGGACAGGTTTCCTGGTTTTAGTCTGTGGCAAGGAAGTACTCTTCCCGCCAGTAGCCTCCTTAATTATTTCATCCAGTTGTTCACCGAACAGCCTGGACCCAGCAAATGGGAGCCCAGCAAGGTACTTCTTTGAGGAAGCATCTGCCTTCCACTCTCGAAGCCACAAGATCCTGCGGATAGCGAGGGAATTAGTGGAGGCCACCGCAGTGCGGTAAGAGGTCTCCAGCATGGCAGACATGGCGTAGGCTGAAAAGGCTGAAGCCTGGGAAGTTAAGGCAACCAATTCAGGCATAGAGTCCCTAGTGAGGGAATGCATCTCCTCTAGGGAAGCAGAGATGGCTTTGAGAGCCCACACTGCTGCAAAGGATGGGGAGAACGAGGCCCCTGCCGCCTCATAGACAGACTTGGCCAGGAGGTCAACCTGGCGGTCAGTGGGATCCTTAAGTGAGGTGCCATCAGCCACAGATACAACTGTCCGGGCTGAGAGTCTAGACACCGGAGGGTCTACCTTTGGTGAGTGAGCCCACTCCTTGACCACCTCTGGTGGAAAAGGAAAACGGTCATCAGAACCACGCTTTGGGAAGCGTTTGTCAGGACAGGCTCTGGGCTTGGACACAGTGGCTTGAAAACTGGAGTGGTTAAAGAACACACTCCTTGTTCTCTTAGGCAAGGTAAACTGGTGCTTTTCTGCCAGAGAGGGTTGCTCCTTTGATACTGGCGGATTGAGGTCAAGTACAGAATTAATGGACACAATCAAATCACTAACATTTGCATCACCCTCGGTCAGATCAATGGGGCACATGGAGGTAGCGTCCGAGCCCCCAGTAAAGACATCCTCCTCGTCCTGCGAGTCGGCTCGTGAATCGGAGCCGCGGGACGAGGAAGGAGAGGGGACCCTGCGTCTCCTTTTAGGAGGACGGGGTCTGGGAGCAGATGAAGAATCCTCTGTGAGCTCTGCAGAGCGAGCCGAAGCAGCAGAGGCGCCCTGAGAAGGGGGCTGATGCATGCTCAGCAGAGTCCGGGACAGCTGTCCCATGGAGACGGCAAAGGACTGGGAGATAGACTTAGAAAACAATTCTACCCAAGCCGGGGGTTCAGCCACCGGGGCCGGAGCAGCCGGAGGGACCACTGGGGAGACTCCAGGCTGAGGCACCACCATGTTAGAGCAGGCATCACAATGAGGATATGTGCTCGGTTCAGGCAGTACGAGCTTACATGCAGTGCATATTGAGTACAGCCTTGCAGCCTTGCTCCTAGTGTGAGACATGCTGCTGAAGTGGGGGCTCTGCAGTAAAGAACACACTCCTTCAGAATGACCCCCAGAGAGTGTATAAGAAGGTCCACAACCAGAGGTTGTGGCTTACCAGACCGTTTTGTGTGCCCTCCGGATCCCAGAGCTCGGACCCCCAGACAGGTTGCAGAGATGCAGCAGCCAGCGCCGATCAGTGTGAGAACGCTGATAAAATGGCGCCGGAGTGAGGAGGGGGGGCGGGGCCTAGTCCAAGAGTGGGAACCGGAGGGCCAAGGAGATATACAGGGGAGGGAAACATCTCTTCAGAGAGGAGTGTCCTCCCCTGTGCTGAACGGCCGGTGGGCGGCGCCGCACTGTCCCTCTGCATGACTGACATGCAGGGGCAGTGAAAACGAAAGTAGGCCGCAGCCGAAGCCGGGGCCTAAATTTTACAATGCGGCCGGCGCGCAGGCACATTCGGCGCGGTTCTCTGGTGAAAACCGGAGAACCGGCCGGAAATGTCACAAAGGTTACATAACACACTCTCACACACACAATAGAAGCAATCAAGTCACTAAGATCTGAGTCACTTTCGGACAGATCAATGGGGTAAATGGAGGTAGCCTCCGAGCCCCCTGTAAAGGCATCCTCCTCATCCTGCGAGTCAGCTCTGGAATCAGAGCCACGGGAGGAGGAGGGAGAGGAAACCCTGCGTCTCTTCTTAGGACGACGGGGTCTGGGCCCTGATGATGAATCCTCTGAGCTCCGGTCCTGAGAGACCCCTAGCAGCAGAGGCACCCTGTGAAGGGGGCTGATGCATATTCATCAGAGTCCTGGACAGAAGTCCCATGGACTCCGCAAACGACTGGGAGATAGACCTAGAAAAAGGATTCTACCCAAGCCGGGGGTTCAGCCACAGGAGCAGCACCAGCCTGAGAGACCACTGGGGGTGAGACTCCAGGCTGTGGCACCGCCAAGTTAGAGGAGACATCACAATGTGGAAAGGTGCTCGGTTCAGGCAGCAGGAGCTTACATGCAGCGCATGCAGTATAAAGCTTTGGGGCCTTGCTCCTTGTGTGAGACATCATGCTGCTGGAGTGGGGGCTCTCCAGAGAATGACCCCCAGAGAGTATATACCGAGGTCCACAACCGGAGACTGGTTGTGGCTTACCAGACCACTGGTGCGGTGTTGTGTGCCCTCCAGATCCCGAAGCCCGGACCCCCAAGCACAGCACCTCAGCAGGGATGCTGCATACCAGCGCTGCAATGACTGATCGCAGAGAGAACGCTGAAAAAATGGCCGCCGGAGCGCAGAGGGGGCGGGACTTGCTTGAGGAGCGGGATCTGGAGGGCCATTGAGACCTACAGGGGAGGGGACACACTGCAGTGGGGAGTGTCCCTCCCCTGTACAGAACGGGAGCCGGGAGGAGCCGAGCCTGTCCCTCTGCATGAGTGACATGCGAGGGCAGTGCAACAGAAAATAGGCCTCCGGCGAAGCCGGGGCCTAAATTTGAGCAGCGCTGCCGACGCGCAGGCACCATCGGCGCGGTTCTCAGGTGACAGCTAGAGAACCCGCCGGAAATGTCAGTAAACATAATAAGCAGACTCTCCCCCAACAATAAAGTACAGGGACCCCGAAATATAAACGTCTCAGGTACTTAGCTTCTGAGACGCAGGGCCAGGTCCCTGGGGATGAGCGCTCCGTTCCAGCAGGGTCCTGAAGGGCTGCGGATGGAGACCGGTCTCCTGCCAAGCATGGAGACCGTGCTGGCTCCCACTTCAAGCCAGAGCCCAGGAGGGATGGTGAAGGAGCACAGCATGTAAGGCTTCAGCCTAGGAATCAACCTTACAACACCGCCGACACAGTGGGGTGAGAAGGGACATGCCGGGGGTCCAGACGTGGACCCCACTCTTCAATCTCGTTCCAAAAGGAAAAAATCATATGAGAATGCATGTGTGGATGTATGCCTCCTGAACACAAAGCGATAAACTGGCTGGGTCTGCTCACCAGGGGGTGTATAAGCTCAGGGGGAGGAGCTACACTTTTAAGTGTAGTACTTTGTATGTCCTCCAGAGGTAGAAGCTAAACACCCATGGTCTGGGTCTCCCATAGGAACGATAAAGAAAATATTTAAATATATAGATATATATATATAGATATATATATATATAGAGAGATATATATATATATATATATATATATATATATATATATATATATATATATATATATATATATATATATATATATATACATATATATATATATATATATATATATATATATATATATATATATATATATATATATATATATATATATATTTTCCAGGAAAATTATTTCCAGCCTTAGATTCATTAATGAAACTTAGACTTCTAGACCCATTACAGTACAAATACTCACACACTGAGGTGGAGAAACGGACGATTTTCTTTTTGGCTGTTGGGGATCTTGTGAACAATCCCATTTTCAAACATGGAGGGCTGCTCGTCATCACTGTACAGCAAGTCCTCATCCAGCATGGCGTTTGAGGAGGCTAAAAATAGATAACTGAAATGTTAAAATCAAAACCCTGCAGAAAAAACCTAATTTTTGTGCAAATTGTCAAAATTATTATTTTTTTTTTTTTAATTTTTAGCAGATACTTTTTGCAGATTATTTTTTTTTTTTAATTTGCACTATATAGGGCGAATCCCACAACACATTACAGTGAAATTTTCCTTCTGATTTTCCACAAGTTGCAGTCATTACAATGAACATTTTCATACTAAATACAGTTTACGCACCAGATTCTTTGCTCTTGAGTCCTTCTTCTGCATGTGGGAAAACTTTCCTCAAGGCCACTAGGATGCTGTGCAGCGTGCTCTGCAGCAGAGGCTGAATAATGGAGGACAGCGCTTGGCCCGGAGACACCACCGCTCTCTGTGAAGCAGGCACAATTTTCTGCATGGCTATTATGAAGTCTTTGGCAGTAATTTTAATAGTGGATATATCCAACAACAACTTGTCCGAGGTGGTGTAGATCTGAGGGTATCGTCTGCGCAGAGCACACAGGGCGGCTTCAGCACACACAGATTTTATATCAGCACCACAATAACCTTCAGGAGAGAAGATAAAGCACCAGTTACCAAAAAATGCAGATGTGGGATATGCTCAATTCTAACCTTACATGGACCCAAATAACAAAAAATTCTTACCAACACACTTCTCTGCTAATTCTTGCAGAAACATTTCTGAAGGTTTGGGATTCCACTCTTTGGTATGAATTTTGAGAATTTCCAGCCTTGCCTAGCAATAAACAGAAATAGTGTTACAATCGTGAGTTACTACTAGAACAAGGGGAAAATTAAATTTAATAAGAATCACTGAATAATTAAGAAACATGCAGATAAGGAGAGAAAGAATTTTGTTTCTTACCGTAAATTCTTTTTCTTATAGTTCCGACATGGGAGACCCAGACCATGGGCGTATAGCTTCTGCCTCCGGAGGACACACAAAGTACTACACTAAAAGTGTAGCTCCTCCCTCCGAGCATATACACCCCCTGGATGACACATCTAACCAGTTTAGTGCAAAAGCTGAAGGAGGACATCCACCCATAAGTAGAGATAGAGTAAAACCCGGAATAACCGGAACCTCTGTCTACAACAACAGCCGGTGAAAACACACGGAACAAGAAAGCTGCCAACAGGCAACAGGGAGGGTGCTGGGTCTCCCATGTCGGAACTATAAGAAAAAGAATTTACGGTAAGTAACAAAATTCTCTTTCTTTATCGTTCCTTATGGGAGACCCAGACCATGGGACGTCTCAAAGCAGTCCATGGGTGGGAATAAACAGAAAAACTGAGAAGTAGGCAAAACCTAACTTCACAAATGGGCGACAGCCGCCTGAAGGATGCGTCTGCCCAAGCTCGCATCTGCCGAAGCATGAGCATGCACTTGGTAGTGCTTCGAAAAGTTGTGCAGACTAGACCAAGTGGCAGCCTGACAGACCTGCTGAGCCGTAGCCTGGTGCCCGAAAGCCCAGGAGGCACCGACAGCTCTGGTCGAGTGTGCCTTAATCCCTGGCGGTGGGGGCACCTGAGAACATTGGTAGGCATCGGATATGGCCGACCTAAACCAACGAGCTAGGGTCGGTTTAGAAGCCGAGAGACCCTTGCGCTGACCCGTGGTTAGTACAAAAAGAGGTGCACCGCCTAAGAGCGGCGGTGCGTGACACATAGATCCGGAGTGCCCGCACCAAATCCAAAGTATGCAACGCTTTCTCAAAGCGATGCACAGGGGCCGGACAAAGGGAAGGCAATGTAATGTCCTGGTTAAGGTGGAAAGGAGACACCACCTTAGGGAGAAAGTCCGGAGTCGGACGGAGAACCACCTTGTCTTGGTGAAAAACCAAAAAGGGTGACTCCGAAGAGAGCGCAGCCAAATCAGAGACTCTCCTGAGAGAAGTTATGGCCACCAGAAAGACCACTTTCTGTGAAAGTCGGAACAAAGGAACCTCCCTAAGAGGCTCAAAGGGGGGTTTCTGTAAGGCCGTGAGGACCAGATTAAGGTCCCAGGGATCCAAAGGCCGCCGGTAAGGCGGAATGATGTGAGATGCGCCCTGCATGAAGGTGCGCACCTGGGCCAGTCGGGCGATACGCCGCTAGAACAACACTGACAGAGCCGAGACCTGTCCTTTGAGGGAATTGAGGGATAGTCCTAGCTGCAGGCCGGACTGTAGAAAGGACAGGATGGTCGGCAAAGAAAACAGGCAAGGAGCATGGCCGGAAGAGCGACACCAGGACAGGAAAATCCTTCAAGTCCTGTGGTAAATCCTGGCCGAGGAAGACTTCCGAGCCTGAGACATGGTGGAGATGACCTCAGAGGGAATGCCTGAAGCCGTCAGGATCCAGGACTCAAGAGCCACGCCGTCAATCTGAGAGCCGCAGAATTCTGGCGGAAGAACGGACCTTGAGAGAGAAGGTCTGGGCGGTCCGGGAGACGCCACGGCACCTCTACGGACAGACTGCGCAGGTCTGGGTACCACGCTCGCCTGGGCCAGTCTGGAGCAATGAGCATGACTCGACGGCCCTCCATTCTGATCTTGCGCAGAACCCTGGGCAAGAGCGCTAGAGGGGGAAACACATAGGCCAGACGGAACTGAGACCAATCTTGAACCAGCGCATCCGCTGCCAAGGCCTGAGGATCGTGGGAACGAGCCACGTAAACCGGGACCTTGTTGTTGTGCCGGGATGCCATTAGATCCACTTCCGGAGTGCCCCACTTGCGGCAGATTGACCAGAACACTGCCGGATGCAGGGCCCACTCGCCGCTGTCCACGGTTTGACGGCTGAGATAATCTGCCTCCCAGTTTTCTACGCCTGGGATGTGGACTGCGGATATGGTGGACTTTGAGTCCTCAGTCCACTGAAGGATGCGTGGAACCTCCAACATTGCCAGGCGGCTGCGAGTCCCGCCCTGGTGATTGATGTAGGCAACTGCCGTCGCGTTGTCCGACTGGACTCGAATGTGCTTGCCTGCCAAAAGATGGTGAAAGGCTACGAGAGCTAGAAGTACAGCCCTGATTTCCAGCACATTGATCGAGAGGGCTGATTCGGACGGAGTCCAAGTGCCCTGTGCTCGGTGGTGGAGAAATACTGCTCCCCAGCCGGAGAGACTGGCGTCCGTGGTGAGGATCACCCAGGACGGAGTCAGGAAGGAGCGTCCCTGAGACAGAGAGAGGGGCCGAAGCCACCACTGGAGAGAGCCCCTGGTCTGTGGCGACAGAGTCACTAGCCTGTGCAAGGAAGAGGTCCGCTTGTCCCAACAGCGGAGAATGTCCAGCTGCAGGGGACGCAGATGGAACTGGGCAAAGGGAACCGCTTCCATTGACGCCACCATCTGACCCAGCACCTGCATGAGGTGCCTGATGGAATGACGGCGGGGCTTCAACAGAGAACGCACCGCCAGATGAAGGGACTGCTGTTTGACTGAGGGCAGCTTCACAAGTGCCGGCAGAGTCTCGAATTGCATCCCTAGGTACGTAAGTTTCTGGGTCGGGGTCAGAGTGGACTTGGGCAGATTGACAAGCCACCCGAAATGAACAAGCGTGGTGAGAGTGAGCGAGACACTCCGCTGACAGTCTGCACTGGATGAGGCCTTGACTAGAAGGTCGTCCAGGTAAGGGATTACTGCCAACCCCTGGAGATGCAGAACCGCAACCACTGCTGCCATGACCTTGGTGAATACACGAGGAGCCGTGGCTAACCCGAAGGGGAGAGCCACGAATTGGAAATGTTCCTCTCCGATTGCAAAACGTAGCCAACGCTGGTGTGAAACTGCAATTGGCACATGCAGATAGGCATCTCTGATGCCGATGGATGCTAGAAAATCTCCTTGGGTCATTGAGGCAATGACCGATCGCAGAGATTCCATGCGGAAGTGCCGCATCTGAACATGCTTGTTGAGAAGCTTGAGATCCAGGATGGGCCGGAAGGAACCGTCCTTCTTGGGGACTAGGAAGAGGTTTGACTAGAAACCTCTGAACCGTTCCCGGGCGGGAACCGGAACAATTACTCCGTTGGCCTGCAAGGATGCCACGGCCTGTGAGAAGGCGGCGGCTTTGGAGCAGGGGGGAGTGGACATAAAAAATCTGTTTGGCGGGCTGGAAGAAAATTCTATCCTGTAGCCGTGGGAGATGATATCCCGCACCCACTGATCGGAGACGTGTTGAAACCACACGTCGCCAAAGTGGGAGAGCCTGCCACCGACCAAGGACGTTGCTGGCGCAGCCAGATAGTCAAGAGGAGGCTGCCTTAGTGGCAGCGGCTCCTTCGTTCTTCTGAGGACGCAGCTTCGCGCGCCAGCTGGGTTTTCTATCCTTGGTGGACGAAGCTGAGGGCTTAGAGGATGACCAGTTAGAGGAACGAAAGGAACGAAACCTCGACTGGTTCCTGCCCTGGACAGGTTTCCTGGTTTTAGTTTGTGGCAAGGAAGTACTCTTCCCGCCAGTAGCCTCCTTAATTATTTCATCCAATTGTTCACCGAACAGCCGGGACCCAGCAAAGGGGAGCCCAGCAAGATACTTCTTGGAAGAAGCGTCTGCTTTCCACTCTCGAAGCCACAAGATCCTGCGGATCGCGAGGGAATTAGCGGAAGCCACCGCAGTGCGGTGAGAAGCCTCCAGAATGGCAGACATGGCATAGGATGAAAAAGCCGAAGCCTGGGAGGTTAAGGCAACCATCTCGGGTATAGAGTCCCTGGCGAGGGAATGTATCTCCGCCAGAGAAGCAGAGACTGCCTTAAGAGCCCACACTGCTGCAAAGGACGGGGAGAACGAGGCTCCTGCCGCCTCATATACAGATTTGGCCAGAAGGTCAACCTGGCGGTCAGTGGGATCCTTAAGAGAGGTGCCATCGGCCACAGATACGACTGTCCGGGCTGAGATTCTAGACACCGGAGGATCTACCTTTGGTGACTGAGCCCACTCCTTGACCACTTCTGGTGGAAAAGGAAAACGGTCATCAGAACTACGCTTTGGAAAGCGTTTGTCAGGACAGGCCCTGGGCTTGGTTACAGTGGCCTGAAAACTGGAGTGGTTAAAAAACATACTCCTTGCTCTCTTAGGTGAGGTAAACTGGTGTTTTTCTACCAGAGAGGCTTGTTCCTCTGACACTGGTGGATTGAGGTCCAGTACGGAGTTAATGGATGCAATCAAGTCACTAACATCCGCATCACCCTCAGATAAATCAATGGGGTACATAGAGGTAGCGTCTGAGCCCACAGTAAAAGTATCCTCCTCGCCCTGCAATTCAGCCTGTGAATCAGAGCCGTGGGACGAGGCAGGAGAAGAGTCCCTGCGTCTCCGTTTAGGAGGACGGGGTCCTAAAACATGCTCTGTTAGCTCTGCAGAGCGAGTCGGAGCAGCAGAGACGCCCTGAGAAGGGGGCTGATGCATGGTCAGCAGAGTCCGGGACAGCTGTCCCATGGAGTCGGCAAAGGACTGGGAGATAGCATTAGAAAACGATGCTACCCAAGCCGGGGGTTCAGCCACCGGGGCCGGAGCAGCCGGAGGGACCCCTGGGGAGGCTCCAGGCTGAGGCACCACCATGTTAGAGCAGGCATCACAATGTGGATATGTGCTCGGTTCAGGCAGAATGAGCTGACATGCCGTGCATATAGCATATAGCCTTGCAGCGTTGCGCCTAGTGTGAGACATGCTGCTGAGGAGGAGGCTCTGCAGTAAAGAACACACTCCTTCAAAATGACCCCCAGAGAGTGTATAATAAAGCCCACAACCAGAGGTTGTGGCTTACCAGACCGATTCTTGTGTGCCCTCCGGATTCCCAGCTCGGACCCCCAGTGGATGCAGAAGTTGCAGCAGCCAGCGCCGATCAGTGAGTGAACGCTGATAAAATGGCGCTGGAGTGAGGAGGGGGGGCGGGGGTTAGCCCAAGAGCGGGAACCGGAGGGCCAAGGAGAGATACAGGGGAGGGAAACATCTCCTCAAAGAGGAGTGTCCTCCCCTCTGCTGAACGGCCAGTGGGCGGCGCCGCACTGTTCCCCTGCATGAGCAGGGGAACTGAAAACGAAACTAGGCCGCAACTGAAGCCGGGGCCTAGATTTTTCCATGCGGCCGACGAGCAGGCACCCTCGGCGCGGTTCTCAGGAAAAACCAGAGAACCGGCCGGAAATTACAGTAAAGTGTCAAAACACACTCTCCCCACAATAAAAGTAACCGGGACCCCTGAATAACGTCTCAATACTTAGCTTTTGAGACGCAGGGCCATGTCCCTGGGGGGAGGGTAAACGCTCCGTCCGACAGGATCCTGACAGGGCTGCGGATGGAGGTCGGTCTCCTGCAAAGCAGTGAGAACCGTGATGGCTCCCACTTCAAGCCAGAGCCTCAGGGGATGGTGAAGGAGCGCGGCATGTGAAGGCTCCAGCCTTGTAAAGTCAACCTTAACAGCACCGCCGACACAGTGGGGTGAGAAGGGACATGCCGGGAGTCCAGACTGGACCCGCTTTTCTTCCAAATCTTTGAAATCAAAAATCTTAAAAATCAAAAATCAGAGAATGCATGTGTGTGTGTGACCTCCTGAACACAAAGCATTGAAACTGGTTAGATGTGTCATCCAGGGGGTGTATATGCTCGGAGGGAGGAGCTACACTTTTAGTGTAGTACTTTGTGTGTCCTCCGGAGGCAGAAGCTATACACCCATGGTCTGGGTCTCCCATAAGGAACGATGAAGAAAATGTAGTCACTAGTGATGAGCGAGCACTACCATGCTCAGGCGCTCGAAACCAGCAGGTTGCACTCTACTTGAGTATCAAGCTTAATAGAAGTTAATGGGAAACTAAAGCATTTTCCTGGAAGATCTTGATACAAAAGTCCGCCATTGACGTTACTCTGTACTCGAGTTGCGCCCACCTGAGTGTTCGTTCTCTTTGCTTCGATTATGGAAGTGCTCGCTCAACACTTAGTCACATAGCATAGTGAAAACATCTGACCGTTTTTCTGGGGAAGATTAATCATTAAATTTGCATTTTTTTTTTTTTAATGATTGCCTTTTAAGTTTGATCTTTCTTGCTCGCTTCATTATCTGTTTTGTGTGGGTTTTTGTTAAAGCTTATCAACACTTCTTGTTTGTTTGTCAAAGATGATATGTTTCTTTAATTCAATATTTTTCTTTTGTACAAATTTTTGCCATAACCCGTGGTTCATGTTTTGTGCACGTGAAGGCCAACATGTGACATTTTATTGGATTGTACGACAACCTTAAAAAAAAAAAAATAAAAAAAATGATAATCCGTCCCTCCCCCCTCCGTAGCTCTCTCTAAAATTCCCTTTGTTTCCCATTTTGATGATTTTCTTTTGTTTATAAACTATCAGGAGGGGAAAAAAAAAAAAAAAAAAGTTGACAAGCATTAATGATGAATTGGGTTCTTTGTCATGTCAACAATAAACAATATTGGGGTTGCTTTGCCGGGAGGAATTTGGCTTTCTGTACATTTAGGGCACCACTTACATCTCTATCTGGCAGGCTGAAAAGAAATTCTCGGTCGAATCGGCCAGGTCTCCTGAGCGCTGGATCTATGGAATCCAGTCTGTTGGTGGCTCCTATCACAACGATCTCTCCTCGACTGTCCAATCCATCCATTAGAGCCAGCAGCGTGGATACTATGGAACTGACATTAAAAGGAAAAACTTCCTGTAAATTTGAAAGATTAAAACATCCATATGTGCATCGTAATCTAACATATTACAACTAGGTTATAGACGTTCCCCAGAGACTTTATGCACTCGGTCTTTAAAGAGGACCTCTCACTAGGACAATGGTTTTTGCTTTTATTTTACGCCCAATGCATTTTATTTAAAAGGGAATCTGTCACCACGTTTTTTGCCACCTAATCTCAGAGAACCATTACGTAGGGGCAGAGATCCTGATTCCAGTAATGAATTACTTATTGGGCTGCTTAGGGTAGTTTTAATACAATAATTGATTCATCAGCAGATCATTACAGGACTACTTGGAGTGCTGCAGGTAGTCCAGCATATTCATGAGCTCTGTATAACCGCAGCAGAGAAGAAGGGAATTTTGTTTACTTACCGTAAATTCCTTTTCTTCTAGCTCCAATTGGGAGACCCAGACAATTGGGTGTATAGCTACTGCCTCCGGAGGCCACACAAAGTATTACACTCAAAAGTGTAACCCCTCCCCTCTGCCTATACACCCTCCCGTGCATCACGGGCTCCTCAGTTTTGGTGCAAGAGCAGGAAGGAGGAAACTTATAAATTGGTCTAAGGTAAATTCAATCCGAAGGATGTTCGGAGAACTGAAACCAAAGAAACAATAGAACAACAAGCCCGAAGGGCACAGGGGCGAGTGCTGGGTCTCCCAATTGGAGCTAGAAGAAAAGGAATTTACGGTAAGTAAACAAAATTCCCTTCTTCTTTGTCGCTCCATTGGGAGACCCAGACAATTGGGACGTCCAAAAGCAGTCCCTGGGTGGGTAAAAGAATACCTCGATAATAGAGCCGACACGGCTCCCTCTTACAGGTGGGCAACCGCCGCCTGAAGGACTCGCCTACCTAGACTGGCATCTGCCGAAGCATAGGTATGCACCTGATAATGTTTCGTGAAAGTGTGCAGGCTAGACCAGGTAGCCGCCTGACAGCTGCTGAGCCGTCGCCCGGTGCCGCAATGCCCAGGACGCACCCACGGCTCTGGTAGAATGGGCTTTCAGCCCCGAAGGAAGCGGAAGCCCCGAAGAAAGGTAAGCTTCAAGAATCGGTTCCTTGATCCACCGAGCCAAGGTTGACTTGGAAGCCTGCGAACCCTTACGCTGACCGGCGACAAGGACAAAGAGTGCATCTGAACGGCGCAGGGGCGCTGTGCGAGACACGTAGTACCGGAGTGCTCTCACTAGATCTAATGAGTGCAAATCTTTTTCGCATCGGTGAATTGGATTAGGGCAAAAAGAAGGTAAGGTGATATCCTGATTGGATGAAAAGGAGATGCCACCTTAGGGAGAAATTCCGGAACAGGACGCAGAACCACCTTATCCTGGTGAAAAACCAGGAAGGGGGCTTTGCATGACAGCGCTGCAAGATCCGACACTCTTCGGAGTGATGTAACGGCCACTAGAAATGCCACCTTCTGCGAAAGACGTGATAAGGAGACATCTCGCAGCGGCTCGAAAGGTGGTTTCTGAAGAGCCGTTAGCACCCTGTAAAGGTCCCAGGGCTCTAGTGGGCGCTTGTAAGGTGGGACTATGTGGCATACTCCTTGCAGGAACGTGCGGACCTGCGGGAGCCTGGCTAGACGCTTTTGAAAAAATACTGAGAGCGCCGATACTTGTCCCTTGAGAGAGCTTAGTGACAAACCTTTGTCCATTCCAGATTGAAGGAAGGAAAGAAGAATGGGTAAGGCAAAAGGCCAGGGAGTAAACCCATTCACAAAGCGTCAGGACAAGAATATCCGCCAAGTCCTGTAATAGATCTTGGCGGACGTCGGTTTCCTGGCTTGTCTCATAGTGGCAATGACATCCTGAGATAACCCTGACGATGCTAGGAGCCAGGACTCAATGGCCACACAGTCAGGTTGAGGGCCGCAGAATTCAGATGGAAAAATGGCCCTTGTGACAGCAAGTCTGTGCGGTCTGGAAGGGCCCACGGTTGACCCACCGTGAGATGCCACAGATCCGGGTACCACGACCGCCTTGGCCAGTCTGGAGCGACGAGAATGGCGCGGCGGCAGTCGGACCTGATCTTGCGTAATACTCTGGGTAGCATCGCCAGAGGAGGAAACACATAAGGCAGTTGAAACTGCGACCAATCCTGTACTAATGCATCCGCCGCCAGAGCTCTGTGAACTGCGGAGATGGTGGATGCTGTGGCTTCCACCCACTGCAGAATTCGCCGTACTTCCTGGAAGGCTTGACGACTGCGAGTGCCGCCCTGGTGATTGATGTAGGCGACTGCAGTGGCGTTGTCCGACTGGATACGGATCTGCCTGCCCTCCAGCCACTGATGGAACACCAATAGGGCTAGATACACTGCCCTTCTCTCCAGAACATTGATCTGAAGGGAAGACTCCCTCGGAGTCCAGGTCCCCTGAGCCCTGTGGTGGAGAAACACTGTTCCCCACCCTGACAGGCTCGCGTCCGTGGTGACCACAGCCCAGGTTGGGGGCAGGAAGGATTTTCCCTGCGATAGAGAAGTGGGAAGAAGCCACCACTGAAGAGACGTCTTGGTTGCCAGGGAAAGAGACATTCTTGTCGAGGGAAGTCGATCTCTTGTCCCACTTGTGGAGAATGTCCCATTGGAGTGGGCGTAGATGAAATTGCGCGAAGGGCACTGCCTCCATCGCTGCCACCATCTTCCCTAGGAAGTGCATGAGGCGCCTCATGTAGGACCGCCACAACGGATGCCATGACTTTGGTGAAAACCCGTGGGGCTGTCGCCAAGCCGAAGGCAATGCCACGAACTGAAGGTGTTCGTCCCCTATGGCGAAACGCAAGAAGCGTTGATGTTCGGGTGCGATCGGCACATGGAGATAAGCATCTTTGATGTCGATCGATGCGAGAGTCTCCCTGTGACATCGAAGCGATGACCGAGCGGAGAGATTCCATCCTGAACCGTCTGGTTCTCACATGTCTGTTGAGCAGTTTGAGGTCCAGAACGGAACGGAATGAACCGTCCTTCATTGGCACCACGAACAAGTTGGAGTAAAAGCCGCGCCCCTGTTCCTGAGGGGGGACGGGAATCACAACTCCTGTCTTCAGAGCGGCCACTGCCTGAAGAAGTGCGTCGGCCCGAGCGGGGGGGGGGGGGGGGTGAGAGGTTGTGAAGAAACGAGTTGGAGGACGAGAGATGAACTCTATCCTGTAACCGTGAGACAGAATGTCTCTCACCCATCGGTCTTGAACATGTGGCCACCAGGTGTCGCAAAAGCGGGAGAGCCTGCCACCGACCGAGGATGCGGTTCGGGGATGCCAAGAGTCATGAGGAGGCCGCCTTGGAGGCAGTGCCTCCGGCAGCCTTTTGGGGGCGTGACTTAGACCGCCACGCGTAGGAGTTCCTCTGACCTTTCTCCGGCATATTGGACGAAGAGGATTGGGACTTGGCGGAGGGGCGAAAGGACCGAAACCTCGATTGTATCTTACGTTGCTGAGGTCGCTTCGGTCTGGACTGGGGTAAGGAGGAGTCTTTTCCCTCTCATCCAATCGTTCTCCAAACAATCGGTCGCCAGAAAACGGCAAACCGGTTAGGAATCTCTTGGAAGCCGAGTCTGCCTTCCATTCGCGCAGCCACATGGCTCTGCGGACTGCCACCGAATTAGCGGATGCGACCACTGTACGGCTAGCAGAGTCTAGGACTGCCTTCATGGCGTATGAAGAAAACGCCGACGCCTGAGAAGTCAAAGACGCAACCTGCGGAGCAGAAGTACGTGTGACCGCATTAATCTCGGTTAGACAAGCCGAGATAGCTTGGAGTGCCCACACGGCTGCAAAAGCCGGGGCAAAAGACGCGCCCGTGGCTTCATGGATGGATTTCACCAGGAGCTCTATCTGCCTGTCAGTGGCATCTTTTAGCGATGAGCCATCTGCAACCGATACCACAGATCTAGCCGCCAATCTAGAGACTGGAGGATCCACCTTGGGACACTGAGCCCAACCCTTAACTACGTCAGAGGGGAAGGGGTAATGTGTGTCAGCAAGGCGCTTAGTAAAGCGCTTGTCCGGAACCGCTCTGGGTTTCTGGACAGCATCCTTGAAGTGGGAGTGGTCGAAAGACGCACTCCGTGTACGTTTGGGGAACCGAAACTGGTGTTTCTCCTGCTGAGAAGCAGACTCCTCTATAGGTGGAGACGGGGGAGATAGATCTAACACCTGGTTGATGGACGAGATAAGATCATTTACTAAGGCGTCCCCTTCAGGTGTATCAAGGTTGAGGGCAACGTCATGGTCAGAGCCCTGAGCTGCGACCTCAGCCTCGTCCTCCAGCGAGTCCTCCAGCCGGGAACCTGAGCAGCGTGATGAAGCTGATGATTCCAAGCGGGCCCGCTTAGCTGGTCTGGGGCTGTGGACCTTGGAGGAGTCCTCCACGTGAAACCTAGAGCCCACCCCGGGAGCGCGCTGCGGCGTGGACCGAGAGGGACCTGGAGGCGCCGATCCAACAGTGTCCTGGGTCTGTGTAAGGACCGGTCTGGACTGCAAGGCTTCTAGCAGCTTGGCAGAGCATTTGTCCATAGACTTAGCCATGGATTGTGAAAGTGACTCAAAGAGCTTCTCAGCAAACACTGCAAACTCTGTCCCTGCCTCCTGGACAGTGGTAGCATGGGGGTCTACCTGAGCCGAGGGGCCCACAAGTGGTCCCGGCTCCGGCTGAGTCAGTGTAACAGGGGTCAAGCATTGCTCACAGTGAGGGTAGGTGGAACCCGCAGGCAACATAGCCCCACAAGAGGTACAGGTCGCAAAGAAACCCTGTGCCTTAGCGCTCTTGCTCCTTGTGGACGACATGCTGTTGTGTCCCAGGGGAGTGATCACAGAGGGTATAAGGGAAGAGTATACAGCCCGGCCGAACAGAGATCTATATATATATATATATATATATATATATATAACGTATCTATTCAGGCAACCCAGGGGGACCAGCACCGGATGACCGGTGTGGCTTACCGACTGCTAAAAAGCGGCGTGTGTGTCCTCCAGATTCCCTGCTCCAGGTCTCCCAGCGGTGAAGAGCTCTTTCCTGATGATTCTCCAGCGCAGAATGTCTGAAAAAAATGGCTGCTGGAGCTCTCAGAGGGGGAGTGGAGCGGTGGGCGGCACCAGGAAAAAGTGCGGGAATCTGGGGTCCCTATTGTGATCAAAGAGGGGGGAGGAAGCATACAGGATGCTCCGGCCCTCACTGCCGACGTCAGGACGGCTGTCCCGCCCCTACCCTGACAGACAGGTCCGGGGGCGGGAGTCTTGCCAGTAGGCCGCAACTGAAGCCGGGGACTAAATTTATGACCGCGGCCGACAAGCAGGCGCGGTCGGCGCGGAAGTCCCCCGGCTTTCACGGATCAGCAGCCGCTGTGTGTCCCAGGCAGCGTCCGGTCGGCTGTCCCGCCCCTACCCTGACAGACAGGTCCGGGGGCGAGATTTTGCAAGTAGGCCGCAACTGAAGCCGGGGACTAAATTTATGACCGCGGCCGACAAACAGGCGCGGTCGGCGCAGAAGTCCCCCGGCTTTCACGGCCTAGCAGCCCTTGCAGCGTCCGGGTGCCAGGCGCTCCATGAACCGTCCCCATGGGGACACAGAGTACCTGACAGATGCAGGGCCCGGTCCCTGATAAAGAAAATACTCCGGTCCGGCAGATTCCACACTGGGGCTGCGGAGGGAGCACGGTCCCAGTACCTGGATGACCGCTCAGGATCCCACTTCTCCCAGAGCCCCCAAGGGATGGTGAAGGAAATACGACATGTGGCTCCAGCCTCTGTACCCGCAATGGGTACCTCAACCTTAACAGCACCGCCGACGTAGTGGGGTGAGAAGGGAGCATGCCGGGGGCCCCGTGGGAGCCCTCTTTTCTTCCAACCGATAACATCAGCAGCTGCTGCTGACTAAAATGGGAATGCATGAGTGGATGTGTGCCTCCTTCCACACAAAGCATAAAACTGGGGAGCCCGTGAGGCACGGGAGGGTGTATAGGCAGAGGGGAGGGGTTACACTTTTGAGTGTAATACTTTGTGTGGCCTCCGGAGGCAGAAGCTATACACCCAATTGTCTGGGTCTCCCAATGGAGCGACAAAGAAAACCTTGCTATCATTTTAATAGAATCAAACAGCTCAGTAAGTGACACATCACTGCAATCAGGGTCTATCTACATTACACTGCTCTCAGATGAGGAAAAAAAAAAACAAAAAAACCTGGTGACAAATTCCCTTTAACACTAGAAGTCCCAGGAATTTCGAGCGCCATAGGGTTCCAATGGTAAAAATGTTAAATGACCCCTCTCTGGGACTTCTAGTGTTCAGGGCTAATTGTTATAGACTTCAATGGGGTGTTTCTGGGGAATGTGTCTATAGCATAATTAAAAGCTCCAGAGCTATGCCCCCTTAGTAAAGGCCATAAATAGCATTTCTCGGGTGCTTAAATGGGGAACACAGGAATTCTTGTGTGTACGCTGCTGCCACCAGGAGGCAGACAATGAGAATTACACTTAAAAAAAAAAAAAAAAAAAGTCAATTCTTCAACTGCACTAAATCAGTTTAAACCTAGCGTCACCTAGGAGGCAGACACCGGCAGGAGGCCTAGACCTGCCTGCTATGGTATTTTTTTTGCAAATAATTTTCTCTTAGATGGGGAAAACTGAGGTGGAACAGCCCCTCTGTGATCTCAAGATGAAACACGGAGAATACACAGTCTGGCGGGGGTTAGGTCGCATACTCACGTGGATTGCAGGACCATTTCCAGATGCAGTCGGCATCCTGGTGCAGATTGTCGTTAACCCTGGTCTCATTCCCACCCGAGTGGTGCGTTGCACGGAGAGAAGAAAATCTATGGTTCCTTACGTTGTGGTATAAAGAAGGCTGTGTTCCAGGATCAAGCACCTTCAGGACAGAGGAGTATGGCCCCTTTTCTGAATCCTACTGTGGTATTTTTCCCAGGGCTGTGGAGTCGGTAAGCCAAACCTTCGACTCCGACTCCTCAAATTCTCTTGCACCGACTCCGACTCCGGCTCCGACTCCGGCTCCTACATATATTGCTTAGTTAGGTGAAAAATTTATTGTAGTACATGAATATGTGTATGTGAACATCAGACATTTAATAATTTTTATGATACGATAATCAAGATATTTGGATAGAACATAAAATATATTTATTGGATACAACTTTAGAACACAAAAAACTGTAATAAATTGTAAATATGTAATACACTATGTAATATACAGTAGATTACATATATAACTTGTGTGTGTATATACACTGTGTGTATATATATATATATATATATATATATATATATATATATATATATATATATATATATATATATATATATATATATATATATATATATATATATATATTACATATTTACAATTTATTAGTTTTTTGTGTTCTAAAGTTGTATTCCAATAAATATTTTATGTTCTATCCAAATATCTTGATAAAATATTTATTGGAATACAACTTTAGAACACAAAAAACTAATAAATTGTAAATATGTAATATATATATATATATATATATATATACACACAGTGTATATACACACACAAGTTATATATGTAATCTACTGTATATTACATAGTGTATTACATATTTACAATTTATTACAGTTTTTTGTGTTCTAAAGTTGTATCCAATAAATATATTTTATGTTCTATCCAAATATCTTGATTATTGTATCATAAAAACAATTAAATGTCTGATGTTCACATTGTACTACAATAAATTTTTCACTTAAATATAAGCATTATACTAAATGTTATTATTTAGTAAAATATTCAGCACATTCTGCATTGCACTCCTGTCCCCAATTTATTATATATTTTAGGAGTCGGAGTCGGTGCATTTTATACCGACTCCGACTCCACGACTCCGACTCCACAGCCCTGATTTTTCCCCAGGAGCAGAGCTTTTACGTTAGGTCACAATTTTAATTCCGGCCTGGCAGTCTACCATCCACCAGTGGATTCAGGAAATCCCACTGGTGCTAGGTTTCTCCAGTGGGCCATACCCGTGATCTCACAGACAATCAAGCTCACGCAGGCTCTCTTCCCACACAGTAGCCTGTGCCCGCTCATTCCCTCTGAGCACCATCTTCACACTGGCTGCCAGATTCATACGGTCAACGTGCACAAGTGACAGCGCAGAGGAAGGAGTCTGCGCTATGTGCTGCAGTCAGACCAGCAATGCATCCCAGGAGCAGGTAGGCCGTCTGTTGCATACCGTAGCATTGCTCTCCTCCTCTAAGGCCATACACCTGGCTTCCAGGCCGCTGGTAAAGTTATTTCCTTCAGAGTGGATCACGCTGTTCCTCTTCGATCCATGGGATCTCATCTTTGTGTTGTCACCTTCCAGGGCTCTCCCTTGACATCTGGTAGGGTGTTTTTCTGGTAGCATTCACCTTCATTAGGTCACACTCCAGCTGGCAGAGGACTCCTGACGCTTTCTGCTTCTCCAGAATTCGATGATACTTTCCTTCTCCATAAGATATCTTTCAATCTAAATAATCAGATCATTTTATATGCCCACCTCTCTCATAGGTATATATAATCTGTACACAAGGTGGTTACGGTCAGAGCGGTGTGGAAGTGACCAGTGCATCCCGGCCATATTCCGACGGTTTGCCCTTCCAGAAGGATCCCATTGAGGTCTCTCCATCACGCCCTGCCAGTACAGGACAGAGTCCTTCTGCCGGGGGGATAAGGCTCACTCCACCCAGGCGTGGGGTCCTCCTGGACCATTCGCCATCAGGCTTCTGTTCTGCAACATTGTAAACCTGTAACCTCTCCCTTTATACACACATTCCCAAACTTTCACAGAATCCAGGGAGAAAGGCGCTTCAAGAGGCAATCACCCGTGGTACAGCCTGAGGGGTCGGCCTTACTACACCATTACCTTGTCGTTGTGCAAATATTTTTTTGCTTTCAACTCTTGTGACAGCTTTGGAACGTCACACAAGTTTCCTGTGTCTCCAATTAAGGGTTTGAGAAAAGAAGATTTTGTAAACAGCCCCTATCAAGGTTAGGAATTTTGGGGAGACCACAAATGGGGTCCCTCGTTTGGGTCACAGACTGGTTCAAAATCAAATCCGCGCAGATGTATGAGGAAAAATGACCACACAGAAGCTCAATGCTCTTCTAACCAGTATATTATAAAATACACACAGTTATTCAGTTCAACATTGTCCTTGATTGGTTAGAGATAAACGACAGTCTATATATAGTACGTTAGAAATCATGATTATCCAATACAACATTTGACCTTGGAGCAAGAACAAGGAGTCAACATCCCACATCCCAGCTGGTGTGAACAAACTGGTTATGAATTCTCTCAGTAGGTTATGAATACTACTTTGTTCATTTTGGCTTTATTTTTGTTTACACATTGCTGAAGACACATCTTAGAATCATATTATGAAGAGTCTATGCGATTGTCATATAGACACACCGATTATGCAACGACTACACACACACACACACACACACACACACACACACACACACAGATCATCTTATTACATCTGGACAAACTGCCTATTATAGCCCAGGCCTACCCTCTAACCCCCCCCCCCCCCCGCCCCCACCATTATGCTTTTTTCGGCATTTTATTTGCACTGTGACCTCCAACTCCTTTCTTTGTTCTATTTGTACAGCTCTAAATTGTTGTATACCTTCTCTCTCCTACTCTTTTCCCTAACTGGTTTAGTCTGATGTCTGCAAGGCAGGAGCACATTTTTTTTTTTTTTTTTAGTAAATGTAAGGTCAGCCTCCTGTTGGCATTAGTGTTAAGCTAGTAGCTGACTATTCGTACTCGCTTTACTTTTAGCGAGTACTGTCTGCTACGCGCATATTGGTAACAAGTAGTGGGCGCAATGTAAGTCAAAGTGAAATACTCGCTAAGTAGCGAGTAAATTGAAAGCCGTGCTATTCCCTACGCGCACGAATAGTACGGCTTTCGGGTTACTCACTACTTAGCGACTATTACCCCTTGACTTACATTGCGCCTGTTACTTGTTACGAATATGAGAGTTGCGGACAGTACTCGCTAACAGCATAGAGAGTACGAATAGTTAACTACTCGGTCAACACTAGTTGGCACCCATGGTTTCCTGTGACCCTCAAATGAACGCCCCAAGAAAAAGTACCAAAAATCCTATTATTGGACGCACAAGTCAGAAAGACTCATTTCGGACTGCATGACAGATAAATATAAAATATACAAAATTAAAAACATAAAATACCATATTAATATAAAAATGATTAATATAATTATAATAATATAATTACTAATAATAATATATAATATATTATAATATATAACAATATAATATAATTAATATAAATAATAAATATTATAAGAAAATATAATATGCGTATTATATTAATATAATATGCATGTGTGCGATTGTTGCTTTAACATTCAAAAAAAAAAATAAATAAATAAAATAAATAAATAGGAAAAACTTCTGTTAAGAACAATTGGGAAATTCACTAGCTTACCTGTGAATCTGGTCTTGCCTGCTTGACCGTACAGGAGCCAGGCCATCAATCTCATCAAAAAAGATTATTGATGGACGCATTTGGTAAGCCTATGCATAGAAGAGAGATTAGTAAGAATTGTTTTTTGTTTTTTTTTTTGCACGCTGCAATTTATCTTTATTTTGATAACGGTAGGTGATAGACTTCATTTTATAATTAAAAGGAAGCTACTCGGACATGGTAACAATCGTGCGGATCCATCAGGAGCCTATCATTTGGCACTGCCCATTTCTATCTATGGTGGCAAGTCTTAAAATATTTTTTTTTTTGGAAACACTGTTGCACAAATAACAGCTTGTGGTATTGAGGATACCGTATCTTGGCCCAAATATTCAAACTAATAATTACCTGATCGAATAGTAATCGCAGCTGGCGCTCGGACTCTCCGACCCACTTGCTCAAGCAATCTGCACCTTTCCTCATGAAGAAGGCGACTCTTCTATCACCCACGCTGCATTCATTGGCCAAGGCACGAGCAACCAAGGTCTTGCCAGTTCCAGGAGGACCATAGAACAGACACCCTCTGGACATAGAATTAAGAATAAGGCACAGGTGGTAAATGCAGTTGGCCTTAAAACTACGTACAGCTTTGCAGATTTTTATTGTTTACTTGCATCCTAAATGCAAAGTTAAGCAACTGTTTAAACTAACTTCATTAACAAGTGATCTATTCTGCTGCAGACTAAAGCGGGCTTTACATGCTGCGATCTCGCTAGCGAGATGGCAAGCGATCGTACCCGCCCCCGTCGGCTGTGCGACACGGGCATATCGCCGCCCGTGTCTCCCAACCTCGCTTACCCCCATCACATGGACTTACCTGCCCTGCGACGTCGCTGTGACCGGCGACCCGCCTCCTTCCTAAGGGGGCGGTTTGTGCGGCATCACAGCGACATCACACGGCAGGCGGGCAATAGAAGTGGAGGGGCAGAGATGAGCGGGACGTAACATCCCGCCTACCTCCTTCCTTCCGCATTGCTGGTGGACGCAGGTAAGGAGATGTTCCTCGCTCCTGCGGTGTCACACATAGCGATGGAACGAGGAACAACATCGCTAATGAGAGGAAAGAAGGGAATTTTGTTTACTTACCGTAAATTCCTTTTCTTCTAGCTCCTATTGGGAGACCCAGACAATTGGGTGTATAGCTTCTGCCTCCGGAGGCCACACAAAGTATTACACTTTAAAAAGTGTAACCCCTCCCCTCTGCCTATACACCCTCCCGTGCATCACGGGCCCATCAGTTTTGGTGCCAAAGCAGGAAGGAGGAAACTTATAAATTGGTCTAAGGTAAATTCAATCCGAAGGATGTTCGGAGAACTGAAACCATGAACCAAAAGAACAATTCAACATGAACAACATGTGTACACAAAAGAACAACAGCCCGAAGGGAACAGGGGCGGGTGCTGGGTCTCCCAATAGGAGCTAGAAGAAAAGGAATTTACGGTAAGTAAACAAAATTCCCTTCTTTGTCGCTCCATTGGGAGACCCAGACAATAGGGACGTCCAAAAGCAATCCCTGGGTGGGTAAAAGAATACCTCGATAAAAAGAGCCGAAAAACGGGCCCCTCTTACAGGTGGGCAACTGCCGCCTGAAGGAGTCGCCTACCTAGGCTGGCATCTGCCGAATCATCGGCATGCACCTGATAGTGTTTCGTGAAAGTGTGCAGACTCGACCAGGACGCCGCCTGACACACCTGCCGAGCCGTAGCCTGGTGCCGCAAAGCCCAGGACACCGACTGCTCTGGTAGAATGGGCCTTCAGCCCTGCAGGAATCGGAAGCTTAAAAGAACGGTAGGCTTCAAGAATCGGTTCCTTGATCCACCGAGCCAAGGTTGACTTGAAAACCTGAAATCCCTTACTCTGGCCCGCGATAAGGACAAGAGCGCATCAGACCGGCGCAGGGGCGCCGTGCGAGAAATATAGAGCCGGAGTGTTCTAACCAGATCTAATAAATGCAAATCCTTTTCACATTGGTGAACTGGATGCGGACCCAAAGAGGGTAAGACGATATCCTGATTGAGATGAAACGGGGATACCTTAGGGATAAAGTCCGGGACCGGACGTAGAACCACCCTATACTGGTGAAACACCAGGAAGGGGGCTTTGCATGACAGCGCTGCTAGCTGAGACACTCTTCTGAGTGATGTGACTGCCACTAGGAAGGCCACCCTTTGCGAAAGGCGAGATAGAGAGATCCCGCATCGGCTCGAAAAGTGGCTTCTGAAGAGTCGTCAGCACCCTGTTGAGATCCGAGGGTGTTAACGGACGCTTGTAAGGTGGGACCGGAAAGCGCCGATACTTGTCCCTTGAGAGAGCCGAGAGACAAACCCTTGTCCATTCCGGATTGAAGGAAAGAAGAAAAGTGGGCAAGGCAAACGGCCAGGGAGTAAAACCCTGATCAGAGCACCAGGATAAGAAGATCCTCCAAGTCCTGTGATAGATCTTGGCGGACGTTGGTTTCCTGGCCTGTCTCATGGTGGCAATGACATCTGGAGATATCCCTGATGACGCTAGGAGCCACCACACAGTGAGGATTAGAGCCGCAGAATTCAGAAGGAAATATGGCCCTTGAGGCAGCAAGTCTGGTCGGTCTGGGAGTGTCCACGGTTGACCCACCGTGAGGTGCCACGGTCCGGGTACCACGATCACCTCGGCCAGTCTGGAGCGACGAGGATGGCGCGGCGACAGTCTGACCTGATCTTGCGTAACACTCTGGGCAGTAGTGCCAGAGGAGGAAATACATAAGGCAGTCGAAACTGCGACCAGTCGTGAACTAGCGCGTCTGCCGCCAGAGCTCTGTGATCCTTGGACCGAGCCATGAATGCCGGGACTTTGTTGTTGTGCCGAGACGCCATTAGATCGACGTCCGGCGTTCCCCAGCGGCAACAGATCTCTAGAACACGTCCGGGTGAAGAGACCATTCCCCTGCGTCCATGCCCTGGCGACTGAGAAAATCTGCTTTCCAGTTTTCTACGCCCGGGATGTGAACTGCGGAGATGGTGGAGGCTGTGGCTTCCGCCCACAGCCGAATCCGCCGAACTGCTCGGAAGGCTTGATGACTGCGTGTGCCGCCCTGGTGGTTGATGTACGCAACCGCCGTGGCGTTGTCCGACTGAATTCGGATCTGCCTGCCCTCCAGCCATTGCTGGAACACCTTTAGGGCTAGATCCACTGCCCTTATCTCCAGAACATTGATCTGAAGGGAGGACTCTGTCGGAGTCCAGGTTCCCTGAGCCGAGTGGTGGAGGAAGACCGCTCCCCACCCTGACAGACTCGCGTCCGTCGTGACCACAGCCCCGGCTGGGGGCCGGAAGGATTTTTCCTTCGCCCAGGAAGAGGAAAGAAGACACCACTGAAGAGAGGTTTTGCTGCAAGGGAAAGAGAGACGTTCTTGTCTAGGGACGTCGACCTCCTGTCCCATTTGCGGTGTCCGATAGAATCGGACGCAGACGAAACTGCGCAAGGGAACTGCCTCCCTTGCTGCCACCATCTTCCTGAGAAAGTGCATGAGGCGCCTCAAGGGGTGACTGGGCCCGAAGGAGAGATTGCACCCCTGTCTGTAGTGAACGCCGACTATGCAGCGGAAGCTTCACTATCGCTGAGAGAGTATGAAACTCCATCCCGAGGCAAGTCAGTGATTGGGTCGGTGTCAGTTATGACCTTGGAAATTTGATGATCCACCCGAACCCCTGGAGAGTCTCCAGAGCAATGGTCAGGTTGTGTTGACATGCCACCCAGGAGGGTGTCTTGACTAGAAGATCGTCTAGGTAAGTGATCACCGATTGGCCCTGAGAGTGTAGGACCGCCACTACTGCTGCCATGACCTTGGTGAAGACCCGTGGGGCTGTCGCCAGGCCGAATGGCAGTGCCACGAACTGAATTTGTTCGTCCCTGATGGCGAAACGCAGAAAGCGTTGAAGCTCGGGTGCGATCGGTACATGGAGATAAGCATCCTTGATGTCAATTGATGCTAGGAAGTCTCCTTGTGACATCGAGGCTTCAGAGAGTTCACCGCCTGAAAAAGTGCATCGGCTCGCTCGGGGGGGCGGAGATGTTTTGAAGAAACGAGTCGGAGGACGAGAGCAGAGCTCTATCCTGTAACCGTGAGACAGAATGTCTCTCACCCATCGGTCTTGGACATGTGGCCACCAGGCGTCGCAAAAGCGGGAGAGCCTGCCACCGACCGAGGACGCGGTCTTGGTGAGGCCGAAGTCATGAGGAAGCCGCCTTGTGACTTAGACCGTCATGCAGAAGAGTTCCTCTAGCCCTCCTCTGACCTGTTGGACGTGGAGGAACGGAACTTTGCTGATGACCGAAATGACCGAAACCTTTGGACTGGGGCAAGGACGAGACCTTTCCCTTGGACTGTCTAGTAACTTCATCCAATTGCTCGCCAAACAAACGGTCGCCAGAAAGTGGCAAACCGGTTAAGAACTTCTTGGAAGCAGAGCCTGCCTTCCATTCACGTAGCCACATGGCCCTGCAGACTGCCACCGAATTGGTGGATGCTACCGCTGTACGGCTCGCAGAGTCCATGAACGGCGTTCATGGCGTAGAACGAAAAAACCTACGCCTGAGAAGTGAAGGACACAACCTGCGGGGCAGAGGTATGTGCAACCGCAATAATCTCAGCCAGAGAAGCTGAGATAGCTTGGAGTGCCCTCACGGCTGCGAAGGCTGGAGCAAAAGATGCGACTATGGCTTCATAGATGGATTTCATCATAAGCTTTATTTGCCTGTCAGGGCATTCGTGAGAGATGGACATCTGCCACTAATACTACGGATCTAGCCGCCAGACTGGAGAATCCACCCTGTGACACTGAGCCCAACCCTTAACAACGTCAGGGGGGAAAAGGGTAACGCGTGTCCATAATGCGCTTAGTAAGCGCTTGTCCGTAAAGTTCTGTGCTTCTGGACGGCCCCTCTGGAGTTAGAGTGATCGAAACACGCACTCCTGATGAAGTCGGGGAAGGTTCCCAGCGGGCCCGCTTAGCCTATCAGAGGCCGCGGTCCGTGACGGAGTTCTCACCGTGGGATCTGGGTGTTACCCCAGGAGCCCCTTGTTGTACCGACCCAGAGGGACCCGGGAGCGATGAACTCACAGCTCCCTGGCCCTGTGTTCTCGGTCTGGACTGCAAGGCTTCCAGTATCTTAGCAGACCCTCTGTCCATAGACTGAGTCCTGGAATGTGAAAGCTACTCAGAGATTTGCTGATTCCAACATGCAAACTCTGTCCCTGTCATCTGTTCAGTGGAAACCGGCGGTACCACCTGGCCGAGGGTCCCACCAGTGCCGGAGGCTCCGGCTGAGTGAGTGCCCTCGGGGCCAAGCATTGTACACAATGAGGGTATGTGGAACCTGCCTGTAATATGGTACAGGTTGCAAAATAAGCCAGTGCCTTGGCACCCTTACTCTTTAAGAGCAGACAACAGCATGTCGTCCGCAGAGTATTCAGTGAGGGTATACAGCCAAAAGCAAATAATGCTGCCGGACAGTGAGATCATATACCATATAGATAAACATATATATATACACACTGCGGCACCAAGGGGGGTCAGCACCTGAAAACTGGTGCCCCACAGTGCTCAGTGAGGGGGAAGGAGGATACCAACGTATGCTCCAGCCCTCCCTGCCGACGTCCAGTCGGCCGTCCCGTCGTTACCCCTGACTGGCAGGCCTGAGAACGGGAGTATATGGTACTAGGCCGCAAGAGCCGGGGACTAAATTTAAAAACGCGTCCGGCAAACCTGGCGCGGTCGGCGCAGTAGTCCCAGTCTCACAAACCTCTCAGCAACCGCTGCGGCATTTGTAACACAGATGCTGCGTGCACCGTCCCTCAGGGGACACAGAGTACCTTATGATGCAGGGCTCTGTCCCTGATGATGTCCAGTCTCCTGTCCGTCAGAATCCCCCAGGGGCTGCGGATGGAGCCCGGTCCCAGTGCATGGCGACCGGTTAGGATCCCCCTCTCCCAGAGCAGTGGGAAACCTTTGCAGAATTCTGAGATCCTCCACCGGCAGAATTATAACAATGGCTGCCGGCGTTCCGAGGGGAGGAGAGAGCCGTGGGCGGCACCGCAAAAGTGTGGGAACCTGGTGGCCCATAGAGATCAGTGAGGGGGGCGGAGGACAGCGAAGTGTGCTCCAGCCCTCACTGTCGGCATCATAGCGACCGTCCCGCCTTTCTCCCTGACTGGCAGGCTCAGGGGCGGGAGTTTAACACAGTAGGCCGCAAAAGCCGGGGACTAAAGTATAAACCGCGGCCGACAAACAGGCACGGTCGGCGCGGTAGTCCCGGACAAAAAATCCACACCGCAGTCGCAGCTGCGTCTGAGGCCAAGGTGCTTCATGCACCGTCCCAACGGGGACACAGAGTACCTGTAGATGCAGGGCATGTCCCTGACGATACTCCGTCTCCTGTCCAGCAGATTCCCCCAGGGGCTGCGGAGGGAGCCCGGTCCCAGTGGCTGGATGACCGGTTAGGATCCCACTTCCCCAGAGCCCCTAAGGGATGGGGAAGGAAAACGGCATGTGGCTCCTGCCTGTGTACCCGCAATGGGTACCTCAACCTTAACAACACCGCCGACCTGAGTGGGGTGAGAAGGGAGCATGCCGGGGGCCCTGTTAGGGGCCCTCTTTTCTTCCATCCGATATAATCAGCAGCTGCTGCTGACTAAAATGTGGAGCATTGTGTGCATGTGTGCCTCCTTCAACACAAAGCATAAAAACTGATGAGCCCGTGATGCACGGGAGGGTGTATAGCAGAGGGGAGGGGTTACACTTTTTAAAGTGTAATACTTTGTGTGGCCTCCGGAGGCAGAAGCTATACACCCAATTGTCTGGGTCTCCCAATGGAGCGACAAAGAAACGATTGTTTTAGGACGACCTCTCCGCGGCAAACGATTTTGGCCACTTTTGCAATCGTTTAAGGTCGCACATAAGTGTTACACGCTGCGATATCGTTAATGACGCCGGATGTGCGTCACAAACACCGTGACCCCCGACGATAATTCATTAACGATATCGTAGCGTGTAAAGCCCGCTTAAGTCCTCAGTTCTTTCGCAAAAAGGTTACAAATTAAATAGAGCTCCTTCTTGATAATTCTCTGTCCTCCCTCTCGGTTACAGATAGCAGAAGGGAAGAGGCTGTAAACTGATCTCCACTGCAGTGAGAGGGGAAAAAAGAGAATTTTGTTACTTACCGTAAATTCTTTTTCTTATAGTTCCGTATTGGGAGACCCAGACCATGGGTGGTTAGCTTCTGCCTCCGGAGGACACACAAAGTACTACACTTAAAAGTGTAGCTCCTCCCTTTGAGCTTATACACCCCCTGGTAGCCAGTCCTAGCCAGTTTAGTGCAAAAGCTGAAGGAGAATAGCCACCCACAAGTAGAACCGAGTAAGGCTATGTGCACACGTTGCGTACAGTTCACTGCAGAAATTTCTGCAGTGATCTGAAGAGCACATGTGCGCTTTAAATCGCTGCAGAAATGTCCGTAGTGAAGCCGATTATGGCAGGGGCTGCCGGGCAAAGCGCACGGAAGAAGTGACATGTCACTTCTTTTTACGCAGCGCTTCGGCAGTAGCCGAAGCGCTGCGCTCTAAAACGCCACGTGCACACGGCCCCTGCACAATCTCCATAGACTGTGCAGGGGACGCAGGCAGTTACGCTGCGCTACAAAGCGCAGCGTAACTGCATGTATTTACGCAACGTGCGCACATAGCCTAAGAACCAGAACAACCGGAGACACTGTCCACGACAACAGCCGGTGATAACACACGGAACAAGAAAATTGCCAACAGGCAACAGGGAGGGAGCTGGGTCTCCCAATACTAAACTATAAGAAAAAGAATTTACGGTAACAAAATTCTCTTTTTCTTTATCGTTCCTTTGGGAGACCCAGACCATGGGACGTCTCAAAGGAGTCCATGGGTGGGAATAAACAGAAAGAAGGGAATTTTGTTTACTTACCGTAAATTCCTTTTCTTCTAGCTCCTATTGGGAGACCCAGACAATTGGGTGTATAGCTTCTGCCTCCGGAGGCCACACAAAGTATTACACTTTAAAAAGTGTAACCCCTCCCCTCTGCTATACACCCTACCGTGCATCACGGGCCCATCAGTTTTGGTGCCAAAGCAGGAAGGAGGAAACTTATAAATTGGTCTAAGGTAAACTCAATCCGAAGGATGTTCGGAGAACTGAAACCATGAACCAAAGAACAATTGAACATGAACAACATGTGTACACAAAAGAACAACAGCCCGAAGGGAACAGGGGCGGGTGCTGGGTCTCCCAATAGGAGCTAGAAGAAAAGGAATTTACGGTAAGTAAACAAAATTCCCTTTGTCGCTCCATTGAGAGACCCAGACAATTGGGACGTCCAAAAGCAGTCCCTGGGTGGGTAAAGAATACCTCGATAAAAAGAGCCGTAAAAACGACCCCCTCTTACAGGTGGGCAACCGCCATCTGAAGGACCTGCCTACCTAGACTGGCATCCGCCAAAGCATAGGTATGCACCTGATAGTGTTTTGTGAAAGTGTGCAGACTCGACCAGGTAGCTGCCTGACACCTGCTGAGCCGTCTCCCGGTGCCGCAATGCCCAGGACGCACCTACGGCTCTGGTAGAATGGGCTTTCAGCCCTGTAGGAACCGGAAGTCCAGACGAACGGTAGGCTTCAAGAATCGGTTCCTTGATCCACCGAGCCAGGGTTGACTTGGAAGCCTGCGACCCCTTACGCTGGCCAGCGACAAGGACAAAGAGCGCATCAGAACGGCGCAGTGGCGCCGTGCGAGAAATGTAGAGTCTGAGTGCTCTCACGAGATCTAACAAGTGCAAATCCTTTTCACATTGGTGAACTGGATTAGGACAAAAAGAAGGTAAGGAGATATCCTGATTGAGATGAAAAGGGGATACCACCTTAGGGAGAAATTCCGGGACCGGACGCAGAACCACCTTATCCTGGTGAAATACCAGGAAGGGGGCTTTGCATGACAGCGCTGCTAGCTCAGACACTCTCCGAAGTGACGTGACTGCCACTAGGAAGACCACCTTCTGCGAAAGGCGTGAAAGAGAAACATCCCTCATCGGCTCGAAAGGTGGTTTCTGAAGAGTCGTTAGCACCCTGTTAAGATCCCAGGGTTCTAGCGGACGCTTGTAAGGTGGGACTATGTGGCAAACCCCCTGCAGGAACGTGCGGACCTGCGGAAGCCTGGCTAGACGCTTTTGAAAAAACACGGAAAGCGCCGATACTTGTCCCTTGAGAGAGCCGAGAGACAAACCCTTGCCCATTCCGGATTGAAGGAAAGACAGAAAAGTGGGCAAGGCAAACGGCCAGGGAGAAAAACCCTGATCAGAGCACCAGGATAAGAAGATCCTCCACGTCCTGTGGTAGATCTTGGCGGATGTCGGTTTCCTGGCCTGTCTCATAGTGGCAATGACCTCTTGAAATAACCCTGAGGACGCTAGGATCCAGGACTCAAATGGCCACACAGTCAGGTTGAGGGCCGCAGAATTCAGATGGAAAAAAGGCCCTTGAGACAGCAAGTCTGGTCGGTCTGGTAGTGCCCACGGTTAACCCACCGTTAGATGCCACAGATCCGGGTACCACGACCTCCTCGGCCAGTCTGGGGCGATGAGGATGGCGCGGCGGCAGTCGGACCTGATCTTGCGTAACACTCTGGGCAGCAGTGCCAGAGGAGGAAAGACATAAGGCAGTCGAAACTGCGACCAATCCTGAACTAATGCGTCTGCCGCCAGAGCTCTGTGATCTTGAGACCGTGCCATGAATGCCGGGACTTTGTTGTTGTGCCGGGACGCCATTAGGTCGACGTCCGGCGTTCCCCAGCGGCAGCAGATCTCTTGAAACACGTCCGGATGAAGAGACCATTCCCCTGCGTCCATGCCCTGGCGACTGAGAAAGTCTGCTTCCCAGTTTTCTACGCCCGGGATGTGAACTGCGGAGATGGTGGAGGCTGTGGCTTCCACCCACAGCAGGATCCGCCGAACTTCTTGGAAGGCTTGACGACTGCGTGTGCCGCCTTGGTGGTTGATGTACGCCACCGCCGTGGCGTTGTCCGACTGAATTCGGATCTGCCTGCCCTCCAGCCACCGCTGGAACGCCTTTAGGGCTAGATACACTGCCCTTATTTCCAGAACATTGATCTGAAGGGAGGACTCTGCCGGAGTCCAGGTTCCCTGAGCCCTGTGGTGGAGGAAGACCGCTCCCCACCCTGACAGACTCGCGTCCGTCGTGACCACAGCCCAGGATGGGGGCAGGAAGGATTTTCCCTTCGACAAAGAAGTGGGAAGAAGCCACCACTGAAGAGAGGCTTTGGCTGCCCGAGAAAGGGAGATGTTCCTGTCGAGGGACGTCGACCTCCTGTCCCATTTGCGTAGAATGTCCCATTGAAGTGGACGCAGATGAAACTGCGCAAAGGGAACTGCCTCCATTGCTGCCACCATCTTCCCTAGGAAGTGCATGAGGCGCCTCAGGGGGTGTGACTGGGCTCGAAGGAGAGATTGCACCCCTGTCTGTAGTGAACGCTGTTTGTCCAGCGGTAGCTTCACTATCGCTGAGAGAGTATGAAACTCCATCCCGAGGTAAGTCAGCGATTGTGTCGGTGTCAATTTTGACTTTGGGAAATTGATGATCCACCCGAACCTCTGGAGAGTCTCCAGGGCAGTGTTCAGGCTGTGTTGGCATGCCACCCGGGAGGGTGCCTTGACCAGAAGATCGTCTAAGTAAGGGATCACCGAGTGTCCCTGAGAGTGTAGGACTGCCACCACTGTTGCCATGACCTTGGTGAAGACCCGTGGGGCTGTCGCCAGGCCGAAAGGCAGTGCCACGAACTGAAGGTGTTCGTTTCCGATGGCGAAACGCAGGAAGCGCTGATGCTCCGGTGCAATCGGCACGTGGAGATAAGCATCCCTGATGTCGATTGATGCTAGGAAGTCTCCTTGGGACATCGAGGCGATGACGGAGCGGAGAGATTCCATCCGGAACCGTCTGGTTTTCACGTGTCTGTTGAGCAGTTTGAGGTCCAGAACGGGACGGAATGATCCGTCCTTTTTTGGCACCACAAACAAGTTGGAGTAAAAACCGCGACCACACTCTTGAAGGGGAACAGGGATCACCACTCCTTCTGCCTTCAGAGTGTTCACCGCCTGAAAAAGAGCATCGGCTCGCTCGGGGGGCGGAGATGTTCTGAAGAAACGAGTCGGAGGACGAAAGCTGAGCTCTATCCTGTAACCGTGAGACAGAATGTCTCTCACCCATCGGTCTTGGACATGTGGCAACCAGGCGTCGCAAAAGCGGGAGAGCCTGCCACCGACCGAGGATGCGGTTTGGGGAGGCCGAAAGTCATGAGGAGGCCGCCTTGGGAGCGGTTCCTCCGGCGGTCTTTTTAGGACGTGACTTAGACCGCCATGAATCAGAGTTCCTCTGGCCCTTCTGTGGCCTGTTGGACGTGGAGAATTGAGATCTGGCTGAGGGCTGAAAGGACCAAAACCTCGGTTGTATCTTCCGTTGCTGAGGTCTGTTTGGTTTGGACTGGGGTAAGGACGAGTCCTTTCCCTTGGATTGTTTAATAATTTCATCCAATTGCTCGCCAAACAGACGGTCGCCAGAAAATGGCAAACCGGTCAAGAACTTTTTGGAAGCAGAGTCTGCCTTCCATTCGCGTAGCCACATGGCCCTGCGGACTGCCACTGAATTGGCGGATGCTACCGCTGTACGGCTCGCAGAGTCCAGGACGGCGTTCATGGCGTAGGACGAAAAAGCCGACGCCTGAGAGGTTAAAGACACAACCTGCGGAGTAGAGGCACGTGTGACTGCATTAATCTCAGACAGACAAGCTGAGATAGCTTGGAGTGTCCATACTGCTGCGAATGCCGGAGCAAAAGACGCGCCTATGGCTTCATAGATGGATTTCATCAGGAGCTCTATTTGCCTGTCAGTGGCATCCTTTAGCGATGAACCATCTGCCACTGCTACTATAGATCTAGCCTGGAGGATCCACCTTGGGACACTGAGCCCAACCCTTAACTACTTCAGTTGGGAAGGGGTAACGTGTGTCATTAAGGCGCTTAGTAAAGCGCTTGTCCGGAAACGCTCGGTGCTTCTGGACCGCATCTCTGAAGTTGGAGTGATCGAAAAACGCACTCCGTGTACGTTTGGGAAACCTAAATTGGTGTTTCTCCTGCTGTGAAGCTGACTCCTCCATTAGTGGAGTTGGAGGAGAAAGTTCTAGCACCTGGTTGATGGACGCTATAAGGTCATTTACTATGGCGTCCCCTTCGGGTGTATCCAGATTGAGAGCAACGTCAGGATCAGAGTCCTGATCTGCCACCTCCGCTTCATCCTCCAGAGAGTCCTCATGCTGAGACCCAGAGCAGTGTGATGAAGTCGAAGGAAGTTCCCAGCGAGCCCGCTTAGCCGGTCTGGGACTGCGGTCCGTGTCGGAGTCCTCACCGTGGGACCTAGGAGACACCCCAGGAGCAGTTTGCTGCGCCGACCGAGGGGGGCCTGGGGGCAATGATTCAACAGTGCCCGGGGCCTGTGTTACCGGTCTGGACTGCAAAGCTTCTAGTATCTTAGCAGACCATCTGTCCATAGACTGAGCCATGGATTGTGAAAGACTCAGAAAGTTTCTCAGCCAATACTGCAAACTCTGTCCCTGCCACCTGGACAGTGGCAGACGGTGGCTCTACCTGGGCCGAGGGTCCCACCAGTGCCTGAGGCTCCGGCTGAGTGAGTGTCACAGGGGCCGAGCATTGCACACAATGAGGGTAGGTGGAACCTGCAGGTAACGTAGCCGCACAAGAGGTACAAGTTGCAAAGAAGGGAATTTTGTTACTTACCGTAAATTCCTTTTCTTCTAGCTCCTATTGGGAGACCCAGACGATTGGGTGTATAGCACTGCCTCCGGAGGCCACACAAAGCAATTACACTAAAAAGTGTAAGGCCCCTCCCCTTCTGGCTATACACCCCCAGTGGGATCACTGGCTCACCAGTTTTAGTGCAAAAGCAAGAAGGAGGAAAGCCAATAACTGGTTTAAACAAATTCACTCCGAAGTAACGTCGGAGAACTGAAAACCGTTCAACATGAACAACATGTGTACCCGAAAAACAACCAAAAATCCCGAAGGACAACAGGGCGGGTGCTGGGTCTCCCAATAGGAGCTAGAAGAAAAGGAATTTACGGTAAGTAACAAAATTCCCTTCTTCTTCGGCGCTCCATTGGGAGACCCAGACGATTGGGACGTCCAAAAGCTGTCCCTGGGTGGGTAAAGAATACCTCATGTTAGAGCTGCCAGACAGCCCTCCCCTATAGGGAGGCAACTGCCGCCTGCAGGACTCTTCTACCTAGGCTGGCGTCCGCCGAAGCATAGGTATGCACCTGATAATGTTTGGTGAAAGTGTGCAGACTTGACCAGGTAGCTGCCTGGCACACCTGTTGAGCCGTAGCCTGGTGTCGCAATGCCCAGGACGCACCCACGGCTCTGGTAGAATGGGCCTTCAGCCCTGATGGAACCGGAAGCCCAGCAGAACGGTAGGCTTCAAAAATTGGTTCTTTGATCCATCGAGCCAGGGTGGCTTTAGAAGCCTGCGACCCTTTGCGCTTACCAGCGACAAGGACAAAGAGTGCATCCGAACGGCGCAGGGGCGCCGTGCGGGAAATGTAGATTCTGAGTGCTCTCACCAGATCTAACAAATGTAAATCCTTCTCATACCGATGAACTGCATGAGGACAAAAAGAAGGCAAAGAGATATCCTGATTAAGATGAAAAGAGGATACCACCTTCGGGAGAAACTCCTGAATGGGGCGCAGCACTACCTTGTCCTGGTGGAAGACCAGGAAGGGAGCCTTGGATGACAGCGCTGCCAGCTCAGACACTCTCCGAAGAGATGTGATCGCTACAAGAAAAACCACTTTCTGTGATAGTCTAGAAAGTGAAACCTCCCTCAGAGGCTCAAAGGGCGGCTTCTGGAGGGCAACTAGTACCCTGTTCAGATCCCAGGGATCTAACGGCCGCTTGTACGGGGGTACGATATGGCAAACCCCCTGTAGGAACGTGCGCACTTTAGAAAGTCGTGCCAGACGCTTCTGAAAAAAGACGGATAGCGCCGAGACTTGTCCTTTAAGGGAGCCGAGCGACAAACCCTTTTCTAACCCAGATTGCAGGAAAGAAAGAAAGGTAGGCAATGCAAATGGCCAGGGAGACACTCCCTGAGCAGAGCACCAGGATAAGAATATTCTCCACGTTCTGTGGTAGATCTTAGCGGACGTGGGCTTCCTAGCCTGTCTCATGGTGGCAACGACCCCTTGGGATAATCCTGAAGACGCTAGGATCCAGGACTCAATGGCCACACAGTCAGGTTCAGGGCCGCAGAATTCCGATGGAAAAACGGCCCTTGGGACAGTAAGTCTGGTCGGTCTGGTAGTGCCCACGGTTGGCCGACCATGAGATGCCACAGATCCGGGTACCACGCCCTCCTTGGCCAGTCTGGGGCGACGAGTATGACGCGGCTGCAGTCGGATCTGATCTTGCGTAGCACTCTGGGCAAGAGTGCCAGAGGTGGAAACACATAAGGGAGCCGGAACTGCGACCAATCTTGCACCAAGGCGTCTGCCGCCAGAGCCCTGTGATCGCGAGACCGTGCCATGAAGGTTGGGACCTTGTTGTTGTGCCGGGACGCCATTAGGTCGACGTCCGGCCTTCCCCAGCGGCGACAGATTTCCTGAAACACGTCCGGGTGAAGGGACCATTCCCCTGCATCCATGCCCTGGCGACTGAGGAAGTCTGCTTCCCAGTTTTCTACGCCGGGGATGTGAACTGCGGATATGGTGGATGCCGTGGCTTCCACCCACATCAGAATCCGCCTGACTTCCTGGAAGGCTTGCCGACTGCGTGTCCCTCCTTGGTGGTTGATGTATGCCACCGCTGTGGAGTTGTCCGACTGAATTCGGATCTGCTTCCCTTCCAGCCACTGCCGGAAGGCTAGTAGGGCCAGATACACTGCCCTGATTTCCAGAACATTGATCTGAAGGGTGGACTCCTGCTGAGTCCACGTACCCTGAGCCCTGTGGTGGAGAAAAACTGCTTCCCACCCTGACAGACTCGCGTCTGTCGTGACCACTGCCCAGGATGGGGGTAGGAAGGATCTTCCCTGTGATAACGAGGTGGGAAGAAGCCACCATTGCAGAGAGTCCTTGGCCGTCTGAGAAAGGGAAACTTTCCTGGCCAGGGAAGTTGTCTTGCCGTCCCACTGGCGGAGAATGTCCCATTGAAGTGGGCGCAGATGGAACTGCGCGAACGGGACTGCCTCCATTGCTGCCACCATCTTCCCTAGGAAGTGCATGAGGCGCCTTAAGGGGTGCGACTGACCCTGAAGGAGAGACTGCACCCCTGTCTGTAATGACCGCTGCTTGTCCAGCGGAAGCATCACTATCGCTGAGAGAGTATGAAACTCCATGCCAAGATACGTTAGTGATTGGGTCGGAGACAGATTTGACTTTGAGAAGTTGATGATCCACCCGAACGTCTGGAGAGTCTCCAGTGCAACATTCAGGCTGAGTTGGCATGCCTCTTGAGAGGGTGCCTTGACAAGTAGATCGTCCAAGTAAGGGATCACAGAGTGCCCTTGAGAGTGCAAGACTGCTACCACTGCCGCCATGACCTTGGTGAACACCCGTGGGGCTGTCGCCAGACCAAATGGCAGGGCTACGAACTGAAAGTGTTCGTCTCCTATCACGAAGCGTAGAAAGCGTTGGTGCTCTGTAGCAATCGGCACGTGGAGATAAGCATCTTTGATGTCTATTGATGTTAGGAAATCTCCTTGAGACATTGAGGCAATGACTGAGCGGAGGGATTCCATCCGGAACTTCCTGGCGTTCACATGTTTGTTGAGCAGTTTTAGGTCCAGAACAGGACGGAATGAGCCGTCCTTTTTTGGCACCACAAAGAGATTGGAGTAAAAACCTTGTCCTTGTTCCCGAAGAGGAACAGGGACCACCACTCCTTCTGCTCTTAGAGAATGCACCGCCTGCAGAAGGGCATCTGCTCGGTCGGGATGTGGGGAAGTTCTGAAGAACCGAGGCGGAGGACGAGAACTGAACTCTATCCTGTACCCGTGAGACAAAATGTCTGTTACCCACCGGTCTTTGACCTGTGGCAGCCAAATGTCGCAAAAGCGGGAGAGCCTGCCACCGACCGAGGATGCGGAGGGAGGCGGCCGAAAGTCATGAGGTAGCCGCCTTGGAAGCGGCACCTCCGGTTGCTTTCTTGGGGCGTGAGTGAGCCCGCCAGGAATCTGAGCTCCTTTGCTCCTTCTGAGTCCCTTTGGACAAGGAGAATTGGGGCTTGCCCGAGCCTCGAAAGGACCGAAACCTCGACTGCCACTTCCTTTGTTGAGGTTTGCTTGATCTGGGCTGGGGTAAGGAAGAGTCCTTACCTTTGGACTGTTTAATGATTTCCGCCAATTGCTCACCAAACAGTCTGTCTCCAGATAATGGCAAGCTGGTTAAACATTTTTTAGAAGCAGAATCTGCTTTCCATTCTTTTAACCACAAGGCTCTGCGCAAAACTACAGAGTTGGCGGATGCCATTGAGGTACGGCTCATAGAGTCCAGTACCGCATTGATAGCGTAGGTCGCAAACGCAGACATTTGCGTAGTTAAGGACGCCACTTGCGGCACTGCTGGACGAATGAGAGAGTCCACCTGTGCCAGACCAGCTGAAATAGCTTGGAGTGCCCACACGGCCGCGAATGCTGGTGCAAACGACGCGCCGATAGCTTCATAGACAGATTTCAACCAAAGGTCCATCTGTCTGTCATTGGCATCTTTAAGTGAAGCCCCATCCTCCACTGCAACTATGGATCTAGCTGCAAGCCTGGATATTGGAGGGTCTACTTTTGGACACTGGGTCCAGCGTTTGACCACGTCAGGGGGAAAGGGATAACGTGTATCCTTAAGGCGTTTAGAAAAACGCTTGTCCGGATAAGTATTGTGTTTCTGGATGGATTCTCTGAAGTCAGAGTGATCCAGAAAAGTACTCAATTTACGCTTGGGATATAGGAAATGGAATTTCTCCTGCTGGGCAGCTGCCTCCTCTGCTGAAGGTGCTGGGGGAGAAATATCCAACAGCCTATTGATGGCCGCTATAAGGTCATTTACCATGGCGTCACCATCTGGCGTATCCAAATTGAGTGCGGCGTCAGGACAAGACTCCTGATCACCCACCTCTGTCTCATCACCTAGAGACCCTTCTCTCTGAGACCCTGACCCGCGTGATGACGTGGAGGGTCTCTCCCAGCGAGCTCGCTTAGGCGGACTGGGACTGTCATCTGAGTCAGAGCCCTCAGCCTGTGATGCCTGGGACCCCCTTGAATTACGGATTAATTCCAACTGAGGGGGACCGGGGAACATAGACACAGCAGTGTCCATGGTCTGAGCAACTGGCCTGGACTGCAAGGTTTCCAGGATTTTTGTCATAGTCACAGACATTTTGTCAGCAAAAACTGCAAATTCTGTCCCTGTCACCGGGGCAGGGTTCACAGGCGACTCTGCCTGGGCTACCACCACTATAGGCTCTGGCTGACGAAGTGCCACTGGGACTGAACATTGCACACAATGAGAGTCGTTGGAGCCTGCTGGTAGATTAGCCCCACATGCTGTACAAGCAGTGTATGCAGCCCTTGCCTTGGCACCCTTGCGTTTTGTGGATAATAATAATAATTTTAATAATAATTTTATTCATTTATATAGCGCTATTAATTCCACAGCGCTTTACATACATTTGCAACACTGTCCCCATTGGGGCTCACAATCTAAAGTCCCTATCTGTATGTCTTTGGAGTGTGGGAGGAAACCGGAGAACCCGGAGGAAACCCACGCAAACACGGGGAGAACATACAAACTCCTTGCAGATGGTGTCCTTGGTGGGATTTGAACCCAGGACCCCAGCGCTGCAAGACTGCAGTGCTAACCACTGAGCCACCGTGCCGCCCTGTGGATGACATGTTGTTGTCTCCTCAGAGCAATATAGGGTATACAGCCAAGAAGCGACCGAACAGTGTAGTATATATGTATATATATAACTGATACAGAAATACAATACAACACTGTGGCACTAGTGGGGCCAGCACTACTGTGCTGCTTACCGCCCGCCAAACGCGGGTGTGTGGTCGCCAGAAATCCCTAGTCTGGGTCTCCCAGAGCCTGTGTCCGTCCTCCAGCCAGACTGCATGTGAGGAATGGCTGCCGGCGTCCTGTGGAGGGGGGGCGGGCCCTGGGCGTGCTCAGACTAAAAGCGGGAAACCTGCGTCCCACTGTGCCTAGTGAGAGGGCTGGAGCATGTAAATAAGGCTCCAGCCCTCGGCGCTGATGATTACACAGCGTCTCTCCCTTTCCCTGATTGACAGGGAAGGGGCGGGAACGAAGCGGAGCTAGGCCCGAAAGCCGGGGACTAAAGTTATAAGCGCCGCCGCCGTAAAAGCGCGGTCGGCGCTAAGTCCCCGGCGCACTACAAGTCCCATCCGCGCCGCCGCTCTAAGAGTGGCCGGCGCGGTAGTTCCCATCACCAGAAGTCACCCAGCCCAACTGCTGTGACTCAAACCCAGCGTGCAACGCTACTGTCCCCGGCGCACTAACACACCCAGCAAGTCTGGCGTGTGTGTGCCTGTCTGTACGGGGACACAGAGTACCTGAAAGTTGCAGGGCCTTGTCCCTGAACGGTACCCAGCTCCGTATCCAGCAGGTTCAATGGGTCTGTGGATGGAGCCCGGCCTCAGGGCTTGGGGGCCGGTAAGATCCCACTTCCTCAGAGCCCCTCAGGGGGATGGGGAAGGAAAGCAGCATGTGGGCTCCAGCCTCCGTACCCGCAATGGGTACCTCAACCTTACAAACCACAAGTGGGGTAAGAAGGGAGCATGCTGGGGGCCCTATATGGGCCCTCTTTTCTTCCATCCGACATAGTCAGCAGCTACTGCTGACTAAACAGTGGAGCTATGCGTGGATGTCTGACCTCCTTCGCACAAAGCAGAAAACTGGTGAGCCAGTGATCCCACTGGGGGTGTATAGCCAGAAGGGGAGGGGCCTTACACTTTTTAGTGTAATTGCTTTGTGTGGCCTCCGGAGGCAGTGCTATACACCCAATCGTCTGGGTCTCCCAATGGAGCGCCGAAGAAATAAGCCTGTGCCTTGGCACCCTTGCTTTTTGCAGACGACATGCTGTTGTCTCCTCTTAGAGCAATCAGTGAGGGTATATAGCCAAAAGCAAATAATGCGGCCGAACAGAGCAAATGTATACACAATATGGATATATATATACACATTTCGGCACCTAGGGGGGCCAGCACCTTGGTAACTGGTGCGGCTTACCGACCGCCCTCAGCGGTTGTGTGTCCACCAGATTCCCTGCCTGGGCCTCCCAGCGCTGTGGAGCTCTGTCTGAAGTTCTCCACCGGCAGCAGCGATGATAACAATGGCTGCCAGCGTTCTGAGAGGAGGAGGGAGCCGTGGGCGTGCCTCAGAAAGTGCGGGAATCTGGTGCCCCACAGTGCTCAGTGAGGGGGAAGGAGGATACTAAGTATGCTCCAGCCCTCACCGCTGACGTCCAGTCTAGCGTCCCGCCCTTACCCCTGACTGGCAGGCCCGGGGGCGGGAATATGCGGTACTAGGCCGCAGAAGCTGGGGACTAAATTTAGAAGCGTGGCCGGCAAACAGGCGCGGTAGTCCCGGCGACAGAAAACACACAGCAGCTGCTGCAGCGTCCGATACACAGGCGCTCTATGCGCCGTCCCCAAGGGGACACAGAGTACCTCTGAAAGAAGGGAATTTTGTTACTTACCGTAAATTCCTTTTCTTCTAGCTCTTATTGGGAGACCCAGACGATTGGGGTATAGCTACTGCCTCCGGAGGCCACACAAAGCACTACACTAAAAAGTGCAAGGCCCCTCCCCTTCTGGCTATACCCCCCCGTGGTATCACGGGTTCTCCAGTTTTAGTGCCAAAGCAAGAAGGAGGAAGCCAATAACTGGTTTAAACAAATTAACTCCGAGTAACATCGGAGAACTGAAAAACCGTTCAACATGAACAACATGTGTACCCGCAAACAGCAAAAACAATCCCGAAGGACAACAGGGCGGGTGCTGGGTCTCCCAATAAGAGCTAGAAGAAAAGGAATTTACGGTAAGTAACAAAATTCCCTTCTTCTTCAGCGCTCTATTGGGAGACCCAGACGATTGGGACGTCCAAAAGCTGTCCCTGGGTGGGTAAAGAAATACCGCATGTTAGAGCTGCAAAACAGCCCTCCCCTACGGGGGTATCACTGCCGCCTGCAGGACTCTTCTACCTAAGCTGGCGTCCGCCGAAGCATAGGTATGCATCTGATAATGCTTGGTGAAAGTGTGCAGACTGGACCAGGTAGCTGCCTGGCACACTTGTTGAGCCGAAGCCTGGTGTCGTAATGCCCAGGACGCACCCACGGCTCTGGGTGAGTGGGCTTTTAGCCCTGAAGGAACCGGAAGCCCCGCAGAACGGTAGGCCTCTAGAATTGGTTCTTTGATCCATCGAGCCAGGGTGGCTTCAGAAGCCTGCAACCCCTTGCGCGGACCAGCGACAAGGACAAAAAATGCATCGGAACGGCGCGTGGGCGCCGTGCGGGAAATGTAGATTCTGAGTGCTCTCACCAGATCTAACAAACGTAAGTCCTTTCCATACCGGTGAACCGGATGAGGACAAAAGGAAGGCAAGGATATATCCTGATTAAGATGAAATGAGGATACGACCTTAGGGAGAAACTCCGGAATGGGGCGCAGCACTACCTTGTCCTGGTGGAACACCAGGAAGGGAGCCTTGGATTAAGAGCTGCCAGCTCAGACACTCGCCGAAGCGATGTGATCGCAACGAGAAACGCCACCTTCTGTGACAGGCGAGAAATGAAACTTCCTTCAGAGGCTCGAAAGGCGGCTTCTGGAGAGTAACTAGTACCCTGTTGAGATCCCATGGATCTAACGGCCGCTTATACGGGGGTACGATATGACAGACCCCCTGTAGGAACGTGCGCACCCTAGAAAGACGTGCTAGACGCTTCTGAAAGAATACGGATAGTGCCGAGACTTGCCCCTTAATGGAGCCGAGCGACAAGCCCTTTTCTAACCCCGATTGCAGGAAGGAAAGAAAAGTAGGCAATGCAAATGGCCAGGGAGACCCTCCCTGAGCCGAGCACCAGGTTAAGAAAATCTTCCACGTTCTGTGGTAGATCTTAGCAGAGGTGGACTTCCTAGCCTGTTTCATGGTGGCAACGACCCCTTGGGATAATCCTGAAGACGCTAGGATCCAGGACTCAATGGCCACACAGTCAGGTTCAGGGCCGCAGAATTCCGATGGAAAAACGGCCCTTGGGACAGTAATTCTGGCCGGCCTGGTAGTGACCACGGTCGGCCGACCGTGAGATGCCACAGATCCGGGTACCACGATCTCCTCGGCCAGTCTGGGGCGACGAGTATGACGCGGCTGCAATCGGATCTGATTTTTGCGCAGTACTCTGGACAAGATTGCCAGAGGGGGAAACACATATGGGAGCCGGAACTGCGACCAATCTTGCACTAAGGCGTCTGCCGCCAGAGCTCTGATCGCGCGATCGTGCCATAAATGCCGGGACCTTGTTGTTGTGCCGAGACGCCATTAGGTCGACGTCCGGCACCCCCCAGCGGCGACAGATTTCCTGAAACACGTCCGGGCGAAGGGACCATTCCCCTGCGTCCATACCCTGGCGACTGAGGAAGTCTGCTTCCCATTTTTCTACGCCCGGGATGTGAACTGCGGATATGGTGGATGCTGTGTCCTCCACCCACATGAGGATTCGCCGGACTTCCTGGAAGGCTTGCCGACTGCGCGTCTCTCCTTGGTGGTTGATGTATGCCACCACTGTGGAGTTGTCCGACTGGATTCGGATCTGCTCTCTTTCTAGCCACTGCTGGAAAGCTAGTAGGGCAAGATACCCTGCCCTGATTTCCAGAACATTGATCTGAAGGGTGGACTCCTGCTGAGTCCACGTCCCCTGAACCCTGTGGCGGAGACAAACTGCTCCCCACCCTGACAGACTCGCATCTGTCGTGACTACTGCCCAGGATGGGGGTAGGAAGGATCTTCACTGTGACAATGAGGTGGAAATACGCCACCATTGCAGAGAGTCCTTGGCCGTCAGGGAAAGGGAGACTTTCCTGTCCAGGGAGGTTGACTGCCCGTCCCATTGGCGGAGAATGTCCCATTGAAGTTGGCGCAGATGAAACTGCGCAAAGGGAACTGCCTCCATGGCTGCCACCATCTTCCCTAGGAAGTGCCTGAGGCGCCTTAAGGGGTGCGACTGGCCTTGAAGGAGAGACTGCACCTCTGTCTGCAGTGAACGCTGCTTGTTCAGCGGAAACTTCACTATCGCTGATAGAGTGTGAAACACCATGCCGAGATACGTTAGTGATTGAGTCGGTGACAGATTTGACCTTGCCAGATTGATGATCCACCCGAAAGTCTGGAGAGTCTCCAGCGTAACATTCAGGCTGCGTTGGCATGCCTCGAGGGTGCTTTGACGAGTAGATCGTCCAAGTAAGGGATCACCTAGTGTCCCTGAGAGTGCAAGACTGCTACCACTGCTGCCATGACCTTGGTGAACACCCGTGGGGCTGTCGCCAGACCGAATGGCAGAGCTACGAACTGAAGATGGTCGTCTCCTATCACAAAACGTAGAAAACGTTGGTGCTCCGTAGCAATTGGCACGTGGAGATAGGCATCTTTGATGTCTGTTGAGGCAAGGAAGTCTCCTTGAGACATTGAGGTAATGACGGATCGGAGGGATTCCATCCGGAACCGCCTGGCGTGCACATGATTGTTGAGCAGTTTTAGGTCCAGAACAGGACGGAAGGAGCCGTCCTGTTTTGGAGCCACAAAGAGATTGGAGTACAAACCCTCGCCCTCGTTCCTGAGGGGGGGACAGGGATCACCACTCCTTCTGCTCTTAGAGCGTCCACCGCCTGCAGCAGGGCATCTGCTCGGTGGAGAGGTGGGGCCGTTCTGAAGAATGGAGTCGGAGGACGAGAACAGAACACTGTCCTGTGCACGTGAGCACAATGTCCGCCACCCACCGGTCTGTGACCTGTGGCAGCTAAATGTCGCCAAAGGCGGGGGAGTCTGCCATCAACCGCGGATGCGGAGAGAGAGAGAGAGAGCTGAGAGTCATGAGGAGACCGCCTTGGTAGCGGTTCCTCCGGCTGCCTTCCTTGGGCGTGATTGAGCCCGGCCGGAATCTGAGCCCGTCTGAGGTTTTGTAGCCCTTTTGCACGAGGACAATTGGGACCTGCCCGAGCTTGGGAAGGACCGAAACCTCGACCGTACTTTTAGGACAGCATTAATAGGGTAAGTCGCAGTGCAGACATTGCGGGGTTACGGACGCCTCTGCGGTACAGATGTACATGTGCTCAAGGCCAGCTGCGCAAGAACAGCTGAACAGGTTAGGTTGCCTATACGGCTGTGAATGCCGGAGCAACCGACACGCCGATAGCCTCCTAGACAGATTTCAACCAGAGTCCATCTGTCTGTGAATTGGCATCTTTAAGTGAAGCCCCATCTCCAGTGCAACTATGTCTCTAGACGCAAGCCTGGAGCTTGGAGAATCCACCTTTGGACCCTGGGTCCAGCGCTTGACCACGTCAGGGGAAAAGGGATAACGTGTATCTTTAAAAAACGTTTGGAGAAAACGCTTATCTGGTAAGCGTGGTGTTTCTGGACTGCTTCTCTGAAGTCAGCGTGGCCAGAAAAATACTCAATATCCGTTTGAGATACTGAAAAGGGACTTCTCCTGCTGTGAAGCTGACTCCTCCACTGGGGGAGCTGAGGGAGAAAGATCCAACCTTCCATTGATGGACGCTATAGGATCATTCCGTATGGCGTTACCATCCGGTGTATCCGGATTGAGAGCGACGTCAGGATCAAAGTCCTGGAGAGCTGCCTTATCCTACAGAGAGTCCTCCTGGGACCCCCCCGTTCCAAATGAGGTTGGTCAGGAAGATTGCCCATGGCCTGTCTGGACTGCAAGTCTCTATCTTATGACAATATATCTGTCGAAACTGCAACTCCGTCCCTGTCCTTGGACAGGGTTGACAGGTGGTTTCTTAGGCCACGACTAGTAGAGGCCCCGGCAGACGAAGTGCTAGAGACCCCGGCAGACGAAGTGCTACAGGGGAGCATGCACACAATGGGACGGTGTCATGAATAGCATCCCATGTAGTAAAAACAGCACTGAAAAACTGTGTTGCTTTTCTGCCGCTGCCGACTAGCCATCTAGAAGTATATAGCCAAGAATGGTGACCGTACAGTGCAATGTATAGCATACAAGCATAAAGTACAAATGAACACTGCAGCACAAGCAATACAAGCAGCATAGAAGCCTATGCCCTGGCACCCCTGCTCTTCTGCTGCTGTAGACAAGTCATCTAGGGGAATATAGCCCAGAAGAGTGACCATACAGTGCGATGTATAGCATACAAGCACAAGTACAAATGCACACTGCAGCCCATGCAATACAAGCAGCATAGAAAAAAACCTGTGCCCCAGCACCCTTGGTTTTCAGCTGCTGTAGTCTAGCCATTCCAGGAGAATATAGCTAAAACTAGCGACTGTACAGTGCAATGTATAGCATACAAGCATAAATACAAATGAACACTTCAGTACGTGCAATACAAGCAGCATAGAAAGCCTGTGCCTTAGCACACCTGCTTTCCTGCTGCTGATGTGTCGCTCTCCAAGCGGGCATATAGCGACCTATGCAGTTAAAATACACATGTACACACTGCAGTATATATTGGGGTCAGCACTATGTGTGCCGCTTACCGCCCGCCTATAAGCGGGTGTATGGTTGCCATAGTCCTGCCTGGTTGCCGAAAGTCCGAGCTCGGACTGCGGTAATGGCTGCCGGCGTCTTCCCCAGCTCGTGTGAGGAGGGGCGGGCCGTGGGCGTGCCCCAAGTCAGAGCGGGAATCCGGCGTCCGACAGTGTGCAGTGAGAGGGCTGGAGCATGTAAAAAGGCTCCAGCCCTCGGCGCTGCTGATTGCTCAGCGCCTGTCCCCTTCCCTGAGTGACAGGGAGGGGGCGGGAACGAAGCAGCACTAGGCCGCAGAAGCCGGGGACTGGATTTATAAGCGCCGCCGCCGTAAAAGCGCGGTCGGCGCCCAGTCCCCGGCGGACTACAAGTCCCAGCCGCGCCGCCGCTCCCGGAGCGTCCGGCGCGGTAGTTCCCAATACACAAAGTCACTCAGCAAAGCTGCAGTGACTGTAACCCTTTACTGTCCCCGGCGCACTAGCACACCCAGCAAGTCTGGAGTGTGCTGTGTCTGTGTGTCCGGGGACACAGAGTACCTGTAATGGTGCAGGGCCATGTCCCTGAACGGTACTCCAGCTCCGTATCCAGCCGGTTCAAATGGGTCTGTGGATGGAGCCCGGCGTCAGAGCTTTGAGGCCGGCAGGATCCCACTTCCTCAGAGCCCCTCAGGGGGGATGTGGAAGGAAAGCAGCATGTGGGCTCCCGCCTCCGTACCAGCAATAGGTACCTCAACCTTACAACACCATCAACGGGTGAGAAGGGAGCATGCTGGGGGCCCTATATGGGCCCTCTTTTCTTCCATCCGAAATAGTCAGCAGCTACTGCTGACTAAAATCTGTGGAGCTATGCGTGGATGTCTGACCTCCTTCGCACAAAGCTTGAAAACTGGAGAACCCGTGATACCACGGGGGGGTATAGCCAGAAGGGGAGGGGCCTTGCACTTTTTAGTGTAGTGCTTTGTGTGGCCTCCGGAGGCAGTAGCTATACCCCAATCGTCTGGGTCTCCCAATAGAGCGCTGAAGAAAGCAGGGCTTGTCCCTGATGACATCCAGTCTCCTGTCCGTCAGATTCCCTCAGGGGCTGCGGAGGGAGCCCGGTCCCAGTGCATGGTGACCGGTTAGGATCCCACTTCTCCCAGAGCCACTAAGGGATGGGGAAGGATAACTGCATGTGGCTCCAGCCTTTGTACCCGCAATGGGTACCTCAACCTTAACAGCACCGCCGACCATAGTGGGGTGAGAAGGGAGCATGCCGGGGGCCCTGGGGCCCTCTGTTCTTCTATCCGATAAAGTCAGCAGCTGCTGCTTACTAAAATGTGGAGCTTGCGTGAATGTGTGCCTCCTTCAACACAAAGCATAAAACTGATGGGCCCGTGATGCACGGGAGGGTGTATAGGCAGAGGGGAGGGGTTACACTTTTTAAAGTGTAATACTTTGTGTGGCCTCCGGAGGCAGAAGCTATACACCCAATTGTCTGGGTCTCCCAATGGAGCGACAAAGAAAAACTAAGTAGGCGGAGCCTAACTTCACAAATGGGCGACAGCCGCCTGAAGGATGCGTCTGCCCAAGCTCTCATCTGCCGAAGCATGAGCATGCACTTGGTAGTGCTTCGAGAAGGTATGCAGGCTAGTCCAAGTGGCAGCCTGACAGACCTGCTGAGCCGTAGCCTGGTGCCTGAAAGCCCAAGAGGCACCGACAGCTCTGGTCGAGTGTGCTTTGATCCCCGGTGGGGGAGGCACCCGAGTACTCTGGTAGGCGTCCGAAATGGTCGATCTAATCCAACGTGCTAATGTCGGCTTAGAAGCAGAGAGACCCTTGCGCCGCCTTGTGGTTAGCACAAAAAGAGGTGCACCGCCTAAGAGCAGCGGTGCGAGACACATAGATCCGGAGAGCACGCACCAGATCTAGAGTATGCAGCGCTTTCTCAAAGCGATGAACAGGGGCCGGACAGAAGGAAAGCAAGGAAATATCTTGGTTAAGGTGGAAGGGAGAGACCACCTTAGGAAGAAAGTCCGGGGTCGGACGGAGAACTACCTTGTCTTGGTGAAAAAACAAAAGGGTGACTCCGAGGAGAGCGCAGCCAAATCAGAGACTCTCCTGAGAGAAGTTATAGCAACTAGACAGGCCACCTTTTGAGAAAGACGATACAAAGAAACCTCCCTAAGGGGCTCGAAAGGGGGTTTCTGCAATACCGTGAGGACCAAGTTAAGGTCCCAGGGATCCAAGGGCCGCCGATAAGGCGGAATGATGTGAGACGCGCCCTGCATCAAGGTGCGGACCTGAGCCAGCCGGGCGATACGCCGCTGGAACAGAACACACAGAGCTGAGACTTGTCCCTTGAGAGAGTTGAGGGACAGTCCTAGCTGCAGACCGGACTGTAGAAAAGACAGAAGGGTCGGCAACGAGAATGGCCAAGGAGAATGGCCGGAAGAGCGACACCAGGACAGGAAAATTTTCCAAGTCCTGTGATAGATCTTGACAGAGGAAGACTTACGGGCCAGAGTCATAGTGGAGATGACTTCAGGAGGAATACCAGAAGCCGCCAAAATCCAGGACTCAAGAGCCACGCCGTCAATTTGAGTGCCGCAGAATTCAAGCGGAAAAACGGACCTTGCGAGAGCAGGTCTGGACGGTCCGGAAGATGCCACGGCATCTCCATGGACAGTTGGAGTAGGTCCGGATACCAAGCTCGCCTGGGCCTGCAATGAGGATGACTCGACGGCCCTCCATTCTGATCTTGCGCAGGACTCTGGGCAAGAGAGCTAGAGGGGGAAACATGTAGGACAGACGAAACTGGGACCAGTCTTGAACCAGGGCGTCCGCGGCGAAGGCCTGAGGATCGTGGGAGCGAGCCACGTAAACCGGAACCTTGTTGTTGTGACGGGATGCCATTAGGTCCACGTCCGGAGTGCCCCACTTGCGGCAGATTGACTGAAACACTGCCGGGTGCAGGGACCACTTGCCACCGTCCACGGATTGACGGCTGAGATAATCTGCCTCCCAGTTTTCTACGCCAGGGATGTGGACTGCGGATATGGTGGACTTGGAGTCCTCCGCCCATTGAAGAATGCGTTGTACCTCCAACATTGCCAGGCGGCTGCGTGTCCCGCCTTGGTGATTGATGTAGGCAACCGCTTTCGCGTTGTTTGACTGGACTCGAATGTGCCTGCCCGCCAACAGGTGGTGAAAGGCTAGGAGAGCTAGAAGCACAGCTCTGGTTTCCAGCACATTGATTGAAAGGGCTGACTCGGACGGAGTCCAAGTGCCCTGTGCTCTGTGGTGGAGATGTACCGCTCCCCAGCCGGATAGACTGGCATCCGTGGTGAAGATCACCCAGGACGGGGCCAGAAAGGAGCGCCCCTGAGACAGAGAGAGGGTCCGAAGCCACCACTGAAGAGAGCTCCTGGTCTGTGGCGACAGAGCCACTAACCTGTGCAAGGAGGAAGGCCGCTTGTCCCAACAGCGGAGAATGTCCAGCTGCAGAGGACGCAGATGGAACTGGGCAAAGGGAACCGCCTCCTTGGAGGCCACCATTTGACCCAGCACCTGCATCAGGCGCCTGAGGGAATAACGGCGGGGCCTCAGGAGAGAGCGCACCGCTAGCCGGAGAGACTGCTGTTTGATTAAGGGCAACTTCACAAGTGCCGTCAAAGTCTCGAACTGCATCCCTAGGTACGTGAGACTCTGGGTCGGAGTCAGAGTGGATTTGGGCAGATTGACAAGCCACCCGAATTGGGCTAGGGTGGCGAGAGTGAGCGAAACACTCCGCTGACAGTCTGCGCTGGATGTACCCTTGACCAGAAGGTCGTCCAGATAAGGAAGCACTGCTAACCCCTGGGAGGTGCAGGACCGCAATCACTGCCGCCATGACCTTGGTGAATACCCGAGGGGCCGTGGCTAACCCGAAGGGGAGAGCCACGAATTGGAAATGATCCTCTCCTACTGCAAAACGTAACCAACGCTGATGTGACACTGCGATTGGCACATGTAGATAGGCATCTCTGATGTCGATGGACGCCAGGAACTCCCCTTGGGTCATAGAGGCAATGACTGATCGCAGAGACTCCATGCGAAAATGCCGCACCCGGACATGCTTGTTGAGAAGCTTGAGATCCAGGATGGGCCGGAAGGTACCGTCCTTTTTTGGAAGTAGGAAGAGATTTGAGTAAAAACCTCTGAACCGTTCCTGAGCGGGAACTGGGACAATCACTCCGTTTGCCTGCAAGGACGCCACGGCCTGCGAGAAGGCGGCGGCCTTGAAGCAGGGGGGAGTTGAGAGAAAAAATCTGTTTGGAGGGCTGGAAGAGAATTCTATCCTGTAGCCGTGAGATATGATGTCTCTCACCCACTGATCGGAGACTTGCTTTAACCAAGCGTCGCCAAAGTGGGAGAGCCTGCCACCGACTAAGGACGTGGCTGGAGCGGGCCGAGAGTCATGAGGAAGCTGCCTTAGTGGCAGAACCTCCTGCGGTCTTCTGCGGACGCGCTTTTGGGCGCCAGTTGGATTTCTGATCCTTGGCTGAGTTAGCGGACGAGGCGGAAGGCTTAGAGGATGACCAGTTGGAGGAACGAAAGGAACGAAACCTCGATTGATTCCTACCCTGGGCGGGTTTCCTGGTCTTGGTTTGTGGCATGGAAGTACTCTTCCCGCCAGTAGCTTCTTTAATGATTTCATCCAGCTGTTCACCAAACAGCCGTGAACCAGCAAAAGGGAGCCCAGCAAGAAACTTCTTGGAAGAAGCATCTGCCTTCCACTCTCGAAGCCACAAAATCCTGCAGATAACAAGAGAATTAGCTGAAGCCACCGCAGTGCGGTGAGCAGCCTCTAGCATGGCAGACATGGCATAAGATGAAAAGGCTGAAGCCTGAGCAGTTAAGGTAACCATCTCAGGCATAGATTCCTTGGTGAGGGAATGCATCTCCTCTAGAGAAGCAGAGATGGCTTTGAGGGCCCACACTGCTGCAAAAGTCGGGGAAAACGCGTCCCCCGCAGCTTCATACACAGATTTGGCCAGAAGGTCAATCTGACGGTCAGTGGAATCCTTAGGTGAGGTGCCGTCAGCCACCGACAACGGTCCGGGCTGAGAGCCTAGACACCGGGGGGGGTCTACCTTTGGGGAGTGAGACCACTCCTTGACCACCTCAGGTGGAAATGGAAACCGGTCATCAGAACCACGCTTTGGAAAGCGTTTGTCAGGGCAGGCCCTGGGTTTGGTCACAGCGGTCTGAAAACTGGAGTGGTTAAAGAACACACTCTTCACTCTCTTAGGCGAGGTAAACTGGTGCTTTTCTGCCAAAGAGAGTTGCTCCTCTGACACTGGCGGATTGAGATCCAGCACAGAATTAATGGAAGCAATCAAATCACTAAGATCTGAGTCACCCTCAGAGAAATCGATGGGATACATAGCCTCCGAGCCCCCAGTGAGTGCATCCTCCTCATCTTGAGAGTCAGCTCTTGAGACAGAGCCGTGGGATGGGGAGGGGGAGGAAACCCTGCGCCTTCTCTTAGAAGGACGGGGTCTGGGATCAGATGATGAATCCTCCGTGAGCTCCGATGGACGGAGGTCAGAGGATAGGAGTCCTCTGTCAAGAGTATTAGAGGCACCCTGTGAGGGAGGCTGATGCATATTCAAAGTCCTGGACAAAAGCCCCATGGACTCAGCAAATGACTGGGATATGGACCTAGAAAAGGACTCTACCCAGGCCAGGGGTTCAATCACAGGTGCAGCAGCAGCCTGAGAGACCACTGGGGGTGAGACTCCAGGCTGTGGCACCGCCAAGTCAGAGCAGACATCACAATGCGGATAGGTGCTCGGCTCAGGCAGCAGGAGCTTACATGCAGAGCATGTAGTATAAAGCTTTGGAGCCTTGCTCCTCGTGTGAGACATGCTGCTGGAGTGGGGGCTTTGCAGAGAATGAACCCCAGGGAGAATATACAGAGGTCCACAACCGGAGACCGGCTGTGGCTTACCAGACCGCTGAGCGCGGTGTTGTGTGCCCTCCAGATCCCGAAGCCCGGTCCCCCAGTCGCAGCACCTCAGCAGAGATGCAGAATGCAGGATGTCCCAGAGCAGAGTGAACTCTGCCTGAGAAGAGGGCGGTCCTATAAAAGAGCGGGAACTGGAGGGCTATAGAGACCTGCAGGGAAGGAGGGACGCCCCAGCAGTGGTGAGTGTCCCTCCTCTGTGTAGAACAGCCGCCGGGAGGAGCCGAACCTGTCCCTCTGCATGAGTGACATACGAGGGCAGGAAAATGAAACTAGGCCTCCGGCGAAGCCGGGGCCTAAATTTAAGCGGCGAGGCCGACAAGAAGGCACCATCGGCGCGGTTCTCAGGCAAAACCTAGAGAACCCGCCGGAAAAGTTAAAACAATCACAATCATATACAGCATACTCTCCCCTTACAATAAAGAACCGGGACCCCCAACATAAACGTCTCAGGTACTTAGCTGCTGAGACGCAGGGCCATGTCCCTGGGGATGAGTGCTCCGGTCCAACAGAATCCTCAAGGGGCTGTGGATGGAGACCGGACTCCTGCCAGGCATGGAGATCGTGCTGGCTCCCACTTCAAGCCAGAGCCCAGAAGGGATGGTGAAGGAGCGCGGCATGTAAGGCTGCAGCCTTGTAAATCAACCTTAACAACACCGCCGACACAGTGGGGTGAGAAGGGACATGCCGGGAGTCCAGACATGGACCCGCTTTTCTTCAAACTCTTTCCAAAAGTCAAACAAATCAGATGAGAATGCATGTGTGGATGTATGCCTCCTGACACAAAGCAATAAACTGGCTAGGACTGGCTACCAGGGGGTGTATAAGCTCAGAGGGAGGAGCTACACTTTTAAGTGTAGTACTTTGTGTGTCCTCCGGAGGCAGAAGCTAAACACCCATGGTCTGGGTCTCACAAAGGAACGATAAAAGAAAAGTATTTACAGTCTCAGGGAGGGCAGAGAAAACAGGCTATAGAAAAGGCGGAAAGCACATGAAGAGGGAAGCAGTGCAGGTAAATTAGTTAATGAAGACCCCAGCAGCCTGGATACACATGGTCCTCACATCCCACTTAAGAAAAATCTGAAACAAACTGTATATTCAGGTCTGAAAATGGGATGGTAAACTGAAACTTAGGGTGGTGTCACAGACACAGCGATGACGACAATGACGTCGCTGCTACGTCACCATTTTATGTGACGTTGCAGTGACGTCCCGTCGCTGTCACTGTGTGTGACATCCAGCAACGACCTGGCCCCTGCTGTGAGGTCGCCGGTCGTTGCTGAATGTCCAGCTTCATTTTTTGGTCGTCTGTCTTCCGCTGTGACGCACACATCGCTGTGTGTGACAGCGAGAGAGAGCGACAAACTGAAGCGAGCAGGGAGCAGGAGCCGGCACCTGGCAGCTGCGGTAAGCTGTAACCACAGTAAATATCGGGTAACAAAGAGAAGACCTTTCCCTGGTTACCAGATATTTACCTTCGTTACCAGCGTCCGCCACTCTCACGCTGCCAGTGTCGGATGTGTACTGTAGCTAGGAGTGCAGGGAGCCAGCGCTAAGCAGTGTGCGCGGCTCCCTGCTCATGTACCACAGTGACGCGTGTCGTTATGATCACTGCTGCGTCTGCTGTGTTTGACAGCTAAGCAGCGATCATAACAGCGACTTACAAGGTCGCTGTTGCGTCACAGAAAATGGTGACGTAACAGCGACGTCGCTGTCGCTATGTGTGAACCCAGCTTAAAGGTACCGTCACACTAAGCAACTTACCAGCGATCCCAACAACGATAGGGATCGCTGGTAAGTTGCTAGGAGGTTGCTGGTGAGCTGTCACACTGCTCCAGCGATCCCACCAGCAACCTGACCTGGCAGGGATCGCTGGAGCGTGGCTACACGAGTTGCTGGTGAGCTCACCAGCAACCAGTGTCCAGCCACACGTGCAGAGAGCAGGGAGCAGCGCACACTGAGCGCTGGCTCCTTGCTCTCCTAGCTATAGCACACATGGAGTTAATTACCCGATGTGTGCTGCAGCTAAATGTGCACAGAGCAGGGAGCAGTGCACAATGCTTAGCGCTGGCTCCCTGCTCTCCTACTTACAGCACACATCAGGTTAATTAACCCGATGTGTCCTGCAGCTAGCTACATGTGCACAGAGCAGGAGCCGGCAGCACAGGCAGTGAGAGCGGGGGAGGCTGGTATCAAAGGTAAATATCGGGTAACCAAGGACAGGGCTTCTTGGTTACCCGATGTTTACATTGGTTACCAGCCTCTGCAGAAGCCGGCTCCCTGCTGCCTGCACATTTAGTTGTTGCTGTCTCGCTGTCACACACAGCGATCTGTGCTTCACAGCAGGACAGCAACAACTAAAAAATGGGCCAGGACATTCAGCAACAACCAACGACCTCACAGCAGGGGCCAGGTTGTTGCTGGATGTCACACACAGCAACATCGCTAGCAACGTCACAAAAGTTGTTCGTTAGCAGCGATGTTGCTAGCGATGTTGCTTAGTGTGACGGGGCCTTTAGTGCAATCTGATTAACCAACTACTTACATATGTAAACATTTGTTTTACCCCATGTCCAAAGGTGACCATAGCCTTTCACTCATCAACGTTATCATGTAATATGCCAAGGAGGGTGTCAGAGGGGAACAATGTACATTAAAAATACCAGCAAGATAAGGCTTTACATACCGTGGAGGTTGGATCTTAAATTTTTCAAAGATTTCTGGATAGAGCAATGGGAAAACCACCATCTCTTTCAAAGAGGCTATATGTCTAGAGAGGCCGCCAACACTGCTAAAACGCACCTAGATTATAAAAAAATAAATAAATAAATAAATGAATGAATGAATGAATGAATAACAGATTTTGTTTAGAATGGCTGCGACCAAAAATAAGTGTGCAAATCTATCAAATAATATTAAGTCCACACTTACAGATGTGTCAAGTTGCATCGGATCAACATCGGCGAGACTGGCCCCAATTTTCATCCGATCTTTGTGTATTCCCTTCAAATCATCTTTCAAAAAGTTCATCGGAAGACACCTTTAAGAAAAAAACAAAAACATGTATATATCTAGCCATATAACCAAAAAGGTTATGCAGGCCTGTTGGCAAACTGTATTATTGCTACATTTATTACACTTAGGTTCGATAAAGCCTTGTACCTGCTGATCGCCTTGTTGCGGCTCCGGTTCATGCGCCTCTCAAAGTGCTGTTCATCATCAGATGAGGAGGAAGATGTGGAGTCGCTGCTGTGTATAGCATGTCTCCTCCTGGAACATCAAAATATTTTATTATGCATCTGCAAAAGTTCGGAAAGTACAGTGGAACCTCGGCTTACGAGCATTTTGCTATACGAGAAAAGCTTGCTGTAATTTTGTAACTCCGTTTACAAGCAAGCTTTGCTCGTACGAGCAAATACTCACCGCACACACTTCCGGTTCCGTATTTTAACCGCGCTCTGACCCGCTCTTGCAAAACACACATACACACACACACACAAATTATGCTCACCTTACCTTCTGTTCCATCGCTGGCCTCCCGGTTCTTGTAGTTCGCCTGTACAGGATGTGTATCGGGTAACCATCGTGCCGATGGAGGAACGTCCGTTGTCAGCCGCTACTTAAAGGCAGCGTGCTTGACCAATCAAAGGCAAGTGGCTCCTGTCTTTGACGTCAGCGCTCCGGCATCGGTCGCGATGGTTACAGATACACATCATGTTTCGGCGAACTACAAGAACCATGAGGCCGGCGATGTAACGGAAGGTAAGGGGAGCATAATATGTGTGTCTTTGTGCGTGTGTGGAATGGCACAATAGGGGACCAGGATGGGACATTGAACAAGTTGTGGAACGAATTGTCTGCGTTTGCATTATTTCCTATGGGAAATTTTGATTTGCTTGACGAGTAACTTTGTTTACAAGCACACTCCCAGAACGGATTATGCTCATAAAGGTACCACTGTATTAAAAACCACACAAGAACAAAACGCTCAATCCAAAGCAATACAGAGGCAATGTATTGTAGATCAGTAGATTTGGGCATGAAATGTGCTGGTGTCGCCAATGAGAAAAGCATTGCCTCGCTTCCTAACCTGTTGAGTCTTCTCTTGCAATAAGGACTTCTTGGGCCAGCAGATCCAAACCGGTACGTGCGCCTCCTCACGGGCGATGGAGAGGTAGCATAAAACATATCCCGCTTCTTATGATGTCTGGGTTCTGCTTGAAAAGTATTTTGCAGGTCAAGAAAATGTTACAAACGCGCCGGGTGACGCAATCCAGATTCTTACAGATAGCAACAGGCTGCCCACACGCATGGCAGCAGGTTTAATGTATGCCATGGTATTTGGCCCGAGCACTTCTGCAATATGAACGCTTAGCTACACCATTTGTGATGGAGTGCAAGGCTATTTACAGAGGCTGCCATTACATCCTATTTAGAGGACATGAGTGACAGCTCACAAAAAAAACAAATTTGCACTCCTGAAGTAATGTGTTCATATGCAACAAGGTCTCCGCTACATAATCATGAAATGTAACATTAAAGAGGCGCAAATACAAAAGTACTGACACAGACTAGTATTTAACTCAAGACAATGACAAAAAAAACACGTTACATGGGAAATAGATGTATGGATGTATAAAACTTCCCTTTTGCAAATAAAATAAATAGAAAAAGTATTAGGGCATAAGACTTGCTTATAACACCCCCTCGACCTTCACTGTATAGCATCTAGCCCCCTTACCACCCCCCCCCCCCCCCCCCCCAATGCTGCCTGCCTTTACCAACTGACAGAGCGGCTGTTGGTGCAGAGCTCACAGATACCAGCGCGTCCTGTAATAGGAGTCACCGCTGTAACAAGTCCATTCAGGGCATTTCCTCCTAAATCTCCCCCATCACTTGTAAGTGATATTACTGAGAAATAGAAGGAATCGCAGTAACCAACCACTAGGTGAAGTCCCCGTAACATTACAGAGAGGGGGGCAGAGTGCTGAGGGCAGAAAAGTCACCAACTGACTCCATAACTGACCTCCAGACCTCCTCTGGCAACGTCACTGCAAACACTGCGCCCCGTTGGGAGCTTCATGGCCGAGCAGCTGTACATCACCAAGCACAATGCCAAGTGTTGGATGGAGCGGTGTAAGGCTATACGCGCACGCTGCATCTTTTTGTGTTCACAAACGACAGCCAAAACTGCTCCTTGTCAGAGAGCCTGGAAAAGTCACAAAAAACGCTTGTAAGGCTACATGCGCACGCTGCTTTTTGGTGCGTTTTTGGCTGCAGTTTGTCAGAACTTTCTGACATTTGACTTCCCAGCAAAGTCAGATTTGCTATACATTGCAGTTTGTCAGCGTTTTGTCAAACGTTTGTGACCAAAAAAAAAAAATGCAGCATGTTCATTCTTCCTGCGTTTGTCAACATTTGTCACAAAAACGCAGCAAAACCGCATGGTGTGAAAAGAAGGGAATTTTGTTTACTTACCGTAAATTCCTTTTCTTCTAGCTCCTATTGGGAGACCCAGACAATTGGGTGTATAGCTTCTGCCTCCGGAGGCCACACAAAGTTATTACACTTTAAAAAGTGTAACCCCTCCCCTCTGCCTATACACCCTCCCGTGCATCACGGGCCCATCAGTTTTGGTGCCAAAGCAGGAAGGAGAAAACTTATAAATTGGTCTAAGGTAAATTCAATCCGAAGGATGTTCGGAGAACTGAAACCATGAACCAAAGAACAATTCAACATGAACAACATGTGTACACAAAAGAACAACAGCCCGAAGGGAACAGGGGCGGGAGCTGGGTCTCCCAATAGGAGCTAGAAGAAAAGGAATTAACGGTAAGTAAACAAAATTCCCTTCTTTGTCGCTCCATTGGGAGACCCAGACAATTGGGACGTCCAAAAGCAATCCCTGGGTGGGTAAAAATACCTCGATAAAAAAAGAGCCGAAAAAAACGGCCCCTTCTTACAGGTGGGCCACTGCCGCCTGAAGGACTCGCCTACCTAGACTGGCATCTGCCGAAGCATAGGCATGCACCTGATAGTGTTTCGTGAAAGTGTGCAGACTCGACCAGGTAGCTGCCTGACACACCTGCTGAGCCGTAGCCTGGTGTCGCAATGCCCAGGACGCACCTACAGCTCTGGTAGAATGGGCTTTCAGCCCTGAAGGAATCGGAAGCCCAGACGAACGGTAGGCTTCAAGAATCGGTTCCTTGATCCACCGAGCCAAGGTTGACTTGGAAGCCTGCGACCCCTTACGCTGGCCAGCGACAAGGACAAAGAGCGCATCAGAACGGCGCAGGGGCGCCGTGCGTGAAATGTAGAGCCTGAGTGCTCTCACGAGATCTAACAAGTGCAAATCCTTTTCACATTGGTGAACTGGATGAGGGCAAAAAGAAGGTAAGGAGATATCCTGATTGAGATGAAACGGGGATACCACCTTAGGGAGAAATTCCGGGACCGGACGCAGAACCACCTTATCCTGGTGAAACACCAGGAAGGGGGCTTTGCATGACAGCGCTGCTAGCTCAGACACTCTCCGAAGTGATGTGACTGCCACTAGGAAGGCCACCTTCTGCGAAAGGCGAGATAGAGAGACATCCCGCATCGGCTCGAAAGGTGGCTTCTGGAGAGCCGTCAGCACCCTGTTAAGATCCCAGGGTTCTAGCGGACGCTTGTAAGGTGGAACTATGTGGCAAACCCCCTGCAGGAACGTGCGGACCTGCGGAAGCCTGGCTAGACGCTTTTGAAAAAACACGGAAAGCGCCGATACTTGTCCCTTGAGAGAGCCGAGAGACAAACCCTTGTCCATTCCGGATTGAAGGAAAGAAAGAAAAGTGGGCAAGGCAAACGGCCAGGGAGTGAAACCCTGATCAGAGCACCAGGATAAGAAGATCCTCCAAGTCCTGTGGTAGATCTTGGCGGACGTTGGTTTCCTGGCCTGTCTCATGGTGGCAATGACATCTTGAGATAACCCTGATGACGCTAGGAGCCAGGACTCAATGGCCACACAGTCAGGTTGAGGGCCGCAGAATTCAGATGGAAAAGAAGGGAATTTTGTTTACTTACCGTAAATTCCTTTTCTTCTAGCTCTAATTGGGAGACCCAGACAATTGGGTGTATAGCTACTGCCTCCGGAGGCCACACAAAGTATTACACTTAAAAGTGTAAGGCCCCTCCCCTACTGCCTATACACCCCCCGTGGGATCACGGGTTCCTCAGTTTTAGTGCAAAAGCAAGAAGGAGGAAAGCCAATAAACTGGTTTAAGTAAATTCAATCCGAAGGAATATCGGAGAACTGAAACCATTCAACCTGAACAACATGTGTATACAAAAAAACAGGGGCGGGTGCTGGGTCTCCCAATTAGAGCTAGAAGAAAAGGAATTTACGGTAAGTAAACAAAATTCCCTTCTTCTTTGTCGCTCTATTGGGAGACCCAGACAATTGGGATGTCCAAAAGCAATCCCTGGGTGGGTAAAATAATACCTCATGATAGGGCCGTAAAGAAGGGAATTTTGTTACTTACCGTAAATTCCTTTTCTTCTAGCTCTTATTGGGAGACCCAGACGATTGGGTGTATAGCACTGCCTCCGGAGGCCACACAAAGCAATTACACTAAAAAGTGTAAGGCCCCTCCCCTTCTGGCTATACACCCCCAGTGGGATCACTGGCTCACCAGTTTTAGTGCAAAAGCAAGAAGGAGGAAAGCCAATAACTGGTTTAAACAAATTCACTCCGAGAAACATCGGAGAACTGAAAACCGTTCAACATGAACAACATGTGTACCCGCAAACAAACCAAAAATCCCGAAGGACAACAGGGCGGGTGCTGGGTCTCCCAATAAGAGCTAGAAGAAAAGGAATTTACGGTAAGTAACAAAATTCCCTTCTTCTTCGGCGCTCTATTGGGAGACCCAGACGATTGGGACGTCCAAAAGCGGTCCCTGGGTGGGTAAAGAAATACCTCATGTTAGAGCTGCAAGACAGCCCTCCCCTACGGGGAGGCAACTGCCGCCTGCAGGACTCTTCTACCTAGGCTGGCGTCCGCCGAAGCATAGGTATGCACCTGATAATGTTTGGTGAAAGTGTGCAGACTCGACCAGGTAGCTGCCTGGCACACCTGTTGAGCCGTAGCCTGGTGTCGCAATGCCCAGGACGCACCCACGGCTCTGGTAGAATGGGCCTTTAGCCCTGACGGAACCTGAAGCCCCGCAGAACGGTAGGCTTCAAGAATTGGTTCTTTGATCCATCGAGCCAGGGTGGCCTTAGAAGCCTGCGACCCCTTGCGCTTACCAGCGACAAGGACAAAGAGTGCATCCGAACGGCGCAGGGGCGCTGTGCGGGAAATGTAGATTCTGAGTGCTCTCACCAGATCTAACAAATGTAAATCCTTCTCATACCGATGAACTGCATGAGGACAAAACGAAGGCAAAGAGATATCCTGATTAAGATGAAAAGAGGATACCACCTTCGGGAGAAACTCCTGAATGGGGCGCAGCACTACCTTGTCCTGGTGGAAGACCAGGAAGGGAGCCTTGGATGACAGCGCTGCCAGCTCAGACACTCTCCGAAGAGATGTGATCGCTACCAGAAAAGCCACTTTCTGTGATAGCCTAGAAAGTGAAACCTCCCTCAGAGGCTCGAAGGGCGGCTTCTGGAGGGCAACTAGTACCCTGTTCAGATCCCATGGATCTAACGGTCGCTTGTACGGGGGTACGATATGACAAACCCCCTGCAGGAACGTGCGCACCTTGGAAAGTCGTGCTAGACGCTTCTGAAAAAAGACAGATAGCGCCGAGACTTGCCCTTTAAGGGAGCCGAGCGACAAACCTTTTTCTAACCCAGATTGGAGGAAAGAAAGAAGGATAGGTAATGCAAATGGCCAGGGAGACACTCCCTGAGCAGAGCACCAGGATAAGAATATCCTCCACGTTCTGTGGTAGATCTTAGCAGACGTGGGCTTCCTAGCCTGTCTCATGGTGGCAACGACCCCTTGGGATAAGCCTGAAGACTCTAGGATCCAGGACTCAATGGCCACGCAGTCAGGTTGAGGGCCGCAGAATTCCGATGGAAAAACGGCCCTTGGGACAGTAAGTCTGGTCAGTCTGGCAGCGCCCACGGTTGGCCGACCGTGAGATGCCACAGATCCGGATACCACGCCCTCCTCGGCCAGTCTGGAGCGACGAGTATGACGCGGCTGCAGTCGGATCTGATCTTGCGTAGCACTCTGCCAGAGGTGGAAACACATAAGGGAGCCGGAACTGCGACCAATCTTGCACTAGGGCGTCTGCTGCTAGAGCTCTTTGATCGCGAGACCGTGCCATGAAGGTTGGGACCTTGTTGTTGTGCCGAGACGCCATTAGATCGACGTCCGGCCTTCCCCATCGGCGACAGATTTCCTGAAACACGTCCGGGTGAAGGGACCATTCCCCTGCGTCCATGCCCTGGCGACTGAGGAAGTCTGCTTCCCAGTTTTCTACGCCGGGGATGTGAACTGCGGATATGGTGGAAGCCGTGGCTTCCACCCACATCATAATGCGCCGGACTTCCTGGAAGGCTTGCCGACTGCGAGTCCCGCCCTGGTGATTGATGTATGCCACCGCTGTGGAGTTGTCCGATTGAATTCGGATCTGCTTCCCTTCCAGCCACTGCTGGAAGGCTAGCAGGGCAAGAAACACCGCTCTGATTTCCAGAACATTGATCTGAAGGCTGGACTCCTGCTGAGTCCACGTACCCTGAGCCCTGTGGTGAAGAAACACTGCTCCCCACCCTGACAGACTCGCGTCTGTCGTGACCACCGCCCAGGACGGTGGTAGGAAGGATCTTCCCTGTGATAATGAGGTGGGAAGAAGCCACCACTGCAGAGAGTCCTTGGCCGTCTGGGAAAGGGAGACTTTCCTGTCCAGGGATTTTGACTTCCCGTCCCATTGGCGGAGAATGTCCCATTGAAGTGGACGCAGATGAAACTGCGCAAACGGAACCGCCTCCATTGCCGCCACCATCTTCCCGAGGAAGTGCATGAGGCGTCTTAAGGAGTGCGACTGACTCTGAAGGAGAGCCTGCACCCCCGTCTGTAGTGACCTCTGCTTGCTCAGCGGAAGCTTCACTATCGCTGAGAGGGTATGAAACTCCATGCCAAGATACGTTAGTGATTGGGTCGGTGACAGATTTGACTTTGGGAAGTTGATGATCCACCCGAACGCCTGGAGAGTCTCCAGTGCAAAATTCAGGCTGAGTTGGCATGCCTCCTGAGAGGGTGCCTTGACCAATAGATCGTCCAAGTAAGGGATCACAGAGTGTCCCTGAGAGTGCAAGACTGCTACCACTGCTGCCATGATCTTGGTGAACACCCGGGGGGCTGTCGCCAGACCAAATGGCAGAGCCACGAACTGAAGATGTTCGTCTCCTATCACGAAGCGCAGAAAGCGTTGGTGCTCCGTAGCAATCGGCACGTGAAGATAAGCATCTTTGATGTCTATTGACGCTAGGAAATCTCCTTGGGACATTGAGGCAATGACTGAGCGGAGGGATTCCATCCGAAACCGCCTGGCGTTCACATGCTTGTTGAGCAGTTTTAGGTCCAGAACGGGACGGAAGGAGCCGTCCTTCTTTGGAACCACAAAGAGGTTGGAGTAAAATCCTCGGCCCCGTTCCAGAGGGGGGACAGGGATCACGACTCCTTCTGCTCTTAGAGAGTCCACCGCCTGCAGCAGGGCATCTGCTCGGTTGGGGTGTGGGGAGGTTCTGAAGAACCGAAGTGGAGGCCGAGAACTGAACTCGATTCTGTACCCGCGAGACAAAATGTCTGTTACCCACCGGTCCTTGACCTGTGACAGCCAAATGTCGCAAAAGCGGGAGAGCCTGCCACCGACCGAGGATGCGGAGGGAGGAGGCTGAAAGTCATGAGGTAGCCGCCTTGGAAGCGGTTCCTCCATTTGCTTTCCTGGGGCGTGAGTGAGCCCGCCAGGAATCTGAGCTCCCTTGTCCTTTCTGAGTCCCTTTGGACGAGGAGAATTGGGGCTTGCCCGAGCCTCGAAAGGACCGAAACCTCGACTGCCACTTTTTCTGTTGAGGTTTACTTGCTCTGGGCTGTGGTAAGGAAGAGTCCTTACCCTTGGACTGTTTTATGATTTCAGCCAATGGCTCACCAAACAGTCTGTCTCTAGATAATGGCAAGCTGGTTAAGCATTTTTTGGAACCAGCATCTGCTTTCCAGTCCTTTAACCATAAGGCTCTGCGCAAAACCACAGAATTGGCGGCCGCCATAGAGGTACGGCTCGTAGACTCTAGGACAGCATTGATAGCATAGGTCGCAAACGCAGACATTTGCGAAGTTAGGGACGCCACCTGTGGCACTGCTGGATGCATGATAGCATCCACCTGTGCTAAACCCGCTGAAATAGCCTGTAGTGCCCACACGGCCGCGAATGCTGGAGCAAACGACGCGCCGATAGCTTCATAGACAGATTTCAACCAAAGGTCCATCTGTCTGTCATTGGCATCTTTAAAATATGTGGAGAGTGGATGTTTAAAAACCGCGCCAAGGACCACTCATGAAGGAGATGAATTTAACGTGACTTTATTCCATGTTCAGGTCTACGCGTTTCAGGAGCGTCCGCTCCCTTCCTCAGGACAATACAGGCACAAGCACATCAAAATCAGCGATCAAAGAATGAACCGAAAATTTTATACCTTCCGGTGTGACGTCATGAAGACGCCCACCTGACCCAGAAAAGAAAAAAATCGGCAGGAATTACATACATCCACTGAAAATACCAGCAACGTGACTTCAATGTAAAAGCCGCTTATCCGTATCAACATATCTGTTTAAAATGTATAATAAAAACATCGGAAAAATAAAAATAAAAATGAAACACACAAAAAAAAAGAGGAATATATAAAACAGAGTGTTTGTGACAGTGAAAAAAATTTTTTTATATATATATGCTAGTGTGTAGAGAATAGACCCAGCACTCAATCAGAATAGAACCCGCAGAGAAACGGAATCAATGAGTTGAAGAATGTGACAGAGAATTAGACCATTGAACCATACCAAACGAGTAGCGGTGTATATAAACCCGCTCCCACAAACCACAACTTAAGAAAATAGTGTAATGTACATGAAATGCAGAAGCAAAGAACTGTACTACTAGGAACAAAGGAGGTCATGAAAAGTTCAGACCGTGGGAAAAAAACTATATGCGCATGCGGAAAAAAGGTAAGAAGCAAGATAGAGTAGTGGGGTCAGGAAAGTTCAAAGCGTGAGAAAACCACAACTGCGCATGCGAGAAAAGAAAAAGTAATATTAACCCGTGATAAATTACACGGGAAATATTACAGAATAGGAAAAAAAGGGGAAATAAAGAAAAAAACTTTTTATATAAAAAACAAAAATATAAAATATGAAGGAATTAATATCAGATATATACTATTAATATCTAATAAATGATATGTTCATTAAAATCACACAATATAAATAAAAATTATATCACACAAAAATAAGCCAAAAAATTGATACAATATTAAAATATTAAAATATGAGAGGTAGGACCTGAAGATGAACAATAAAAATACCAACATACAATAATTAGGAACCAACAATTAAAAAGCACGTAAATCAATTTTCAAAATGCCATAACATATACCCTAACAAAAAAACAATTATAAAATTTATATTTACTACTACGTGTATGGATATCCATATATATGAATATGGCACTGTAAAAAGAATAAAACCTGTATACATGTACATATATAACAGTACACATACCCACATATATAAAAATAACACATTTTAGTAATAAAACCCCTAGTGAAAAAGATCAGTTACCTCATTCAGCCCCAACGGTTTGAGCGTATTTAACTTCTAGATCCAATACGTCTCCTTTTTATTTAATAATTCATTCCGATTGGGGGTATGTAAGGGTATCTGCTCAATAGGAGTAACTTTAAGGCAAAATTTTTTGTCATGAACCATGGTCATATGCCTAGATAGACCATGGAGCATAAACCCAACTTTTACATTGTGCCTATGTGAATTCATTCGATTATGCAGGGCTTGCGTGGTCCTGCCCACATAACGCATATCACAGTCACATTCGATAAGGTAAACAACAAATTCGGATTGGCAAGTGAGATGACTCCTAATAGTAAACTCAGTGCCACCTGGAGACAAACCAAAAAACTCTCTTCTATGCTGTATAGATCTGCAACACAGGCAGTTTTTCATACCGCATCTAAAAACTCCAAAAGGTTTATCAATTAAAGGTGTAGGTAAAAAAGTCCTCAATCTACTAGGGGCTAGCTGGTTTTTTAAACTAGAGGGCCTCCTAAACGTGATCCCAGGTTTTTTTGGGAGAACCCCCTTCAAAAAGGGATCATTAAGAAGAATATTCCAATGCCCTAGAATAACATTTTTTATGGCCACACTATCCCTACTATAGGTGGTCAGAAAATTTAAAGAAAAATTTGACTCATTTTTAATACAATTTTTAATCATAGATTCATTCTTTTTACCCTTAATTAATTCCACCTGTTGTAATTCTAGATTATCTTTATATGCTCTTTTAAGCACGGAATGTGGATATTTTTTATTTAAAAATCTGTCCTTTAGGACACCTGCCTGTGTAATAAAATCTTTGTTAAGGGTGCAATTTGCACCCTTAACAAAGATTTTATTACACAGGCAGGTGTCCTAAAGGACAGATTTTTAAATAAAAAATATCCACATTCCGTGCTTAAAAGAGCATATAAAGATAATCTAGAATTACAACAGGTGGAATTAATTAAGGGTAAAAAGAATGAATCTATGATTAAAAATTGTATTAAAAATGAGTCAAATTTTTCTTTAAATTTTCTGACCACCTATAGTAGGGATAGTGTGGCCATAAAAAATGTTATTCTAGGGCATTGGAATATTCTTCTTAATGATCCCTTTTTGAAGGGGGTTCTCCCAAAAAAACCTGGGATCACGTTTAGGAGGCCCTCTAGTTTAAAAAACCAGCTAGCCCCTAGTAGATTGAGGACTTTTTTACCTACACCTTTAATTGATAAACCTTTTGGAGTTTTTAGATGCGGTATGAAAAACTGCCTGTGTTGCAGATCTATACAGCATAGAAGAGAGTTTTTTGGTTTGTCTCCAGGTGGCACTGAGTTTACTATTAGGAGTCATCTCACTTGCCAATCCGAATTTGTTGTTTACCTTATCGAATGTGACTGTGATATGCGTTATGTGGGCAGGACCACGCAAGCCCTGCATAATCGAATGAATTCATATAGGCACAATGTAAAAGTTGGGTTTATGCTCCATGGTCTATCTAGGCATATGACCATGGTTCATGACAAAAAATTTTGCCTTAAAGTTACTCCTATTGAGCAGATACCCTTACATACCCCCAATCGGAATGAATTATTAAATAAAAAGGAGACGTATTGGATCTATAAGTTAAATACGCTCAAACCGTTGGGGCTGAATGAGGTAACTGATCTTTTTCACTAGGGGTTTTATTACTAAAATGTGTTATTTTTATATATGTGGGTATGTGTACTGTTATATATGTACATGTATACAGGTTTTATTCTTTTTACAGTGCCATATTCATATATATGGATATCCATACACGTAGTAGTAAATATAAATTTTATAATTGTTTTTTTGTTAGGGTATATGTTATGGCATTTTGAAAATTGATTTACGTGCTTTTTAATTGTTGGTTCCTAATTATTGTATGTTGGTATTTTTATTGTTCATCTTCAGGTCCTACCTCTCATATTTTAATATTTTAATATTGTATCAATTTTTTGGCTTATTTTTGTGTGATATAATTTTTATTTATATTGTGTGATTTTAATGAACATATCATTTATTAGATATTAATAGTATATATCTGATATTAATTCCTTCATATTTTATATTTTTGTTTTTTATATAAAAAGTTTTTTTCTTTATTTCCCCTTTTTTTCCTATTCTGTAATATTTCCCGTGTAATTTATCACGGGTTAATATTACTTTTTCTTTTCTCGCATGCGCAGTTGTGGTTTTCTCACGCTTTGAACTTTCCTGACCCCACTACTCTATCTTGCTTCTTACCTTTTTTCCGCATGCGCATATAGTTTTTTTCCCACGGTCTGAACTTTTCATGACCTCCTTTGTTCCTAGTAGTACAGTTCTTTGCTTCTGCATTTCATGTACATTACACTATTTTCTTAAGTTGTGGTTTGTGGGAGCGGGTTTATATACACCGCTACTCGTTTGGTATGGTTCAATGGTCTAATTCTCTGTCACATTCTTCAACTCATTGATTCCGTTTCTCTGCGGGTTCTATTCTGATTGAGTGCTGGGTCTATTCTCTACACACTAGCATATATATATAAAAAAATTTTTTTCACTGTCACAAACACTCTGTTTTATATATTCCTCTTTTTTTTTGTGTGTTTCATTTTTATTTTTATTTTTCCGATGTTTTTATTATACATTTTAAACAGATATGTTGATACGGATAAGCGGCTTTTACATTGAAGTCACGTTGCTGGTATTTTCAGTGGATGTATGTAATTCCTGCCGATTTTTTTCTTTTCTGGGTCAGGTGGGCGTCTTCATGACGTCACACCGGAAGGTATAAAATTTTCGGTTCATTCTTTGATCGCTGATTTTGATGTGCTTGTGCCTGTATTGTCCTGAGGAAGGGAGCGGACGCTCCTGAAACGCGTAGACCTGAACATGGAATAAAGTCACGTTAAATTCATCTCCTTCATGAGTGGTCCTTGGCGCGGTTTTTAAACATCCACTCTCCACATATTTTTCACCGATTACAGGGATGACTGCTGCCTTTGACCTATTTCAGATGCCTGCAGAGTGGTTGTGACTTTCACAACCACACTTGGTGAGTAACCTCTTGTTATCACACCCCAATTGTTTGTCGGGTAAGACCCTATTGCGCTCCTTTTCCACAGTGTTTGCACATTGGCATCTTTAAGTGAAGCGCCATCTTCTACTGCGACTATGGATCTAGCCGCCAGCTTGGAAATTGGGGGATCCACCTTTGGGCACTGGGTCCAGCGTTTGGCCACTTCAGGGGGAAAAGGATAACGGGTATCCTTAGAACGTTTAGAGAAACGCTTGTCTGGATGAGCGTCGTGCTTTTGGATTGATTCTCTGAAGTCAGAGTGGTCCAAAAAAGCACTTAATTTACGCTTGGGATACAGGAAATGGAACTTCTCCTGCTGTGCAGCTGCCTCCTCTGCAGAAGGGGCTGGGGGAGAAATATCCAACAGCCTATTAATCGCCGATATAAGGTCATTAACCATGGCGTCACCATCAGGGGCATCCAGATTGAGAGGGGCCTCAGGATTAGACTCCTGATCACCGTCCTCAGTCTCATCACAGAGAGACTCTTCTCGCTGAGACCCTGAGCAGTGTGATGACGTCGAGGGTCTTTCCCAGCGAGCACGCTTAGGCTGCCTGGGACTGTCATCTGAGTCAGAGACTTCAGCCTGTGATGCTTGAGACCCCCTTGAAGTACGGATTAGTTCCAACTGAGGGGGACCAGTGAGCATAGCCACAGCAGTGTCCATAGTCTGAGGAACTGGCCTGGCCTGCAAGGTCTCCAGGATCCTTGTCATAGCCTCAGACATTTTATCAGCAAACACTGCAAAGTCTGTCCCCGTCACCGGGGCAGGGTTCACAGGCGTCTCTGCCTGGGCTACCACCACAATAGGCTCTGGCTGGCGAAGTGCCACTGGGACTGAACATTGCACACAATGTGAATCATTGGAGCCTGCTGGTAGATTAGCCCCACATGCAGTACAAACAGTGTACACAGCCCGTGCCTTGGCAGCCTTGCGTTTTGCGGATGACATGTTGCTGCGTCCTCAGAGCAGTACAGAGTGTCCAGCCAGAAGCGACCTTACAGTGCACTATATAAATATAAATATATATATATATATATATATATATATATATATATATATATATATATATATATATATATATATATATATATATAGTACCAATAAAGAAGTACACTAATATATCACTGAGGCACTAGTGGGGCCTGCACTACTGTGCAGCTTACCACCCGCTTAGGAGCGGTGTGTGGTCGCCAGAAATCCCTCTAGTCTGGGTCTCCCAGAGCCTGCTGCCTCCTTCCAGCCAGATCGCATGTGTAATGGCTGCCGGCGTCCTTGTGGAGAGGGGGGGCGGGCCCTGGGCGTACACTGACGAAGAGCGGGAAGCCTGCTTCCCCTTGTGCCTAGTGAGAGGGCTGGAGCATGTAAATAAGGCTCCAGCCCTCGGCGCAGCCATTGAGCAGCGTCTTTCCCCTACCCTGATTGACAGGGTGGGGGCGGGAACGAAGCGGCGCTAGGCCGCAGAAGCCGGGGGCTAAAGTTAAAAACGCCGCCGCCGTACAAGCGCGGTCGGCGCCAAGCCCCCGGCGCACTACAAGTCGCAGCTGCGCCGCCGCTCCAGGAGCGGTCGGCGCAGTAGTTCCCAACACACAATCGTCACTCAGCAAAGCTGCAGTGACCTAACCCCCAGCGTACAGCGTCACTGTCCCCGGCGCACTATAACGCTCAGCAAGCCCTGAGAGTGTCCGTGCCTGCCGGGGACACAGAGTACCTGAAGTTGCAGGGCCATGTCCATGAACGGCACTCCCGCTCCCAATCCAGCAGGTTCTATGGGTCTGTGGATGGAGCCCGGCCCCAGGGCTTGGGGGCCGGCAGGATCCCACTTCCACAGAGCCCCTCAGGGGGATGTGGAAGGAAAACAGCATGTGGGCTCCAGCCTCCGTACCAGCAATAGGTACCTCAACCTTACAAGCACCATCACGGGTGAGAAGGGAGCATGCTGGGGGCCCTATATGGGCCCTCTTTTCTTCCATCCGATAGAGCCAGCAGCTACTGCTGACTACAAACAGTGGAGCTATGCGTGGATGTCTGACCTCCTTCGCACAAAGCAGAAAACTGGTGAGCCAGTGATCCCACTGGGGGTGTATAGCCAGAAGGGGAGGGGCCTTACACTTTTTAGTGTAATTGCTTTGTGTGGCCTCCGGAGGCAGTGCTATACACCCAATCGTCTGGGTCTCCCAATAGAGCGCCGAAGAAAACGACCCTTTCCTACAGGTGGGCAATCGCCGCCTGAAGGACTTGTCTACCTAGGCTGGCGTCCGCCGAAGCATAGGTATGCACCTGATAATGCTTGGTAAAAGTGCGCAGACTCGACCAGGTAGCCGCCTGGCACACCTGCTGAGCCGTAGCCTGGTGCCGTAATGCCCAGGACGCACCCACGGCTCTGGTAGAATGGGCTCTCAGCCCTGAGGGAACTGGAAGCCCCGCAGAACGGTAGGCTTCAAGAATTGGTTCCTTGATCCACCGAGCCAGGGTGGATTTGGAAGCTTGCGACCCTTTACGCTGGCCAGCGACAAGGACAAAGAGTGCATCCGAGCGGCGCAGAGGAGCCGTGCGGGAAATGTAGATTCTAAGTGCTCTCACCAGATCCAACCTATGCAAATCCTTTTCACATTGATGAACTGGACGAGGACACAAAGAAGGTAAGGAGATATCCTGATTGAGATGAAAGGGGGATACCACCTTAGGGAGAAACTCCGGAATCGGGCGCAGCACCACCTTATCCTGGTGAAATACCAGGAAGGGAGATTTGCATGACAGCGCTGCTAGCTCGGACACTCTCCGAAGAGACGTGACCGCTACTAGAAAAGCCACTTTCTGAGAAAGGCGAGACAGGGAAACATCCCTCATAGGCTCGAAAGGCGGCTTCTGAAGAGCAATTAGAACCCTGTTCAGATCCCAGGGCTCTAACGGCCGCTTGTAAGGAGGGACGATATGACAAACCCCTTGCAGGAACGTGCGTACCTGAGGAAGTCGTGCTAGGCGCTTCTGAAAAAATACAGATAGCGCAGAGACTTGTCCCTTAAGGGAGCCGAGCGACAAACCTTTTTCCAACCCGGATTGCAGGAAGGAAAGAAAAGTAGGCAAAGCAAATGGCCAGGGAGAAACTTCCTGAGCAGAGCACCAAGTTAAGAATATCTTCCACGTCCTGTGGTAGATCTTGGCAGAGGTTAGTTTCCTAGCCTGTCTCATGGTGGCAATGACCTCTTGAGATAATCCTGAAGACGCTAGGATCCAGGACTCAATGGCCACACAGTCAGGCTCAGGGCCGCAGAATTCTGATGGAAAAACGGCCCTTGAGACAGCAAGTCTGGCCGGTCTGGTAGTGCCCACGGTTGTCCTACCGTGAGATGCCACAGATCCGGGTACCACGACCTCCTTGGCCAGTCTGGAGCGACGAGGATGGCGCGGCGGCAGTCGGACCTGATCTTGCGTAGCACTCTGGGCAACAGCGCCAGAGGTGGGAACACATAAGGCAGCCGGAACTGCGACCAATCTTGAACTAAGGCGTCCGCCGCCAGAGGTCTGAGATCGTGAGACCGTGCCATGAAGGCCGGGACCTTGTTGTTGTGCCGGGACGCCATTAGGTCGACTGAATTCGGATCTGCTTCCCTTCCAGCCACTGCTGGAAGGCTTGTAGGGCCAGATACACTGCCCTGATCTCCAGAACATTGATCTGAAGGGTGGACTCTTGCTGAGTCCACGTACCTTGAGCCCTGTGGTGGAGAAAAACTGCTCCCCACCCTGATAGACTCGCGTCCGTTGTGACCACCGCCCAGGATGGGGGTAGGAAAGACTTTCCTATTGACAATGAGGTGGGAAGAAGCCACCACTGAAGAGAATCCTTGGCCGCCTGAGAAAGGGAGACGTTCCTGTCTAGGGACGTCGACTTCCCGTCCCATTGGCGGAGAATGTCCCATTGTAGTGGACGCAGATGAAACTGCGCGAAAGGGACTGCCTCCATTGCTGCTACCATCTTCCCCAAGAAGTGCATGAGGCGTCTCAAGGGGTGCGACTGGCCCTCAAGGAGAGATTGCACCCCTGTCTGTAGTGAACGCTGTTTGTTCAGCGGAAGCATCACTATCGCTGAGAGAGTATGAAACTCCATGCCAAGGTATGTTATTGATTGGGTTGGGGTCAGATTTGACTTTGCAAAGTTGATGATCCACCCGAAACTCTGGAGAGTCTCCAGCGCAACGTTCAGGCTGTGTTGGCATGCCTCTTGAGAGGGTGCCTTGACAAGTAGATCGTCCAAGTAAGGGATCACAGAGTGACCCTGAGAGTGCAGGACTGCTACTACTGCTGCCATGACCTTGGTGAAGACCCTTGGGGCTGTCGCCAGACCGAAAGGCAGGGCTACGAACTGAAGGTGTTCGTCTCCTATAACGAAGCGTAGAAAACGCTGGTGCTCTGGAGCAATCGGCACGTGGAGATAAGCATCTTTGAATGTCTATTGATGCTAGGAAATCTCTTTGAGACATTGAGGCGATGACGGAGCGGAGGGATTCCATCCGGAACCGCCTGATTTTCACATGCTTGTTGAGCAGTTTTAGGTCCAGAACAGGACGGAAAGACCCGTCCTTTTTTGGTACCACAAACAAATTGGAGTAAAAGCCGTGACCTTGCTCCTGAAGAGGAACAGGAATCACCACTCCTTCTGCCTTTAAAGAGCACACCGCCTGCAGAAGAGCATCGGCTCGGTCGGGAGGCGGAGAACGAGAACTGAACTCTATCCTGTACCGTGAGACAGAATGTCTCTCACCCAACGGTCTTTGACATGTGGCAGCCAAATGTCGCCAAAGCGGGAGAGCCTGCCACCGACCGAGGATGCGGAGAGAGGAGACCGAAAGTCATGAGGAAGCCGCCTTGGTAGCGGTTCCTCCGGCTGCTTTCTTTGGGCGTGACTGAGCCCGCCAAGAATCTGAGCTCCTCTGATCCTTTTGAGTCCTTTTGGACGAGGAGAATTGGGACCTGCCCGAGCCTCGAAAGGACAGGAACCTCGACTGTCCCCTTCTCTGATGGGGTTTATTTGGTCTGGGCTGAGGTAAGGATGAATCCTTACCCTTGGACTGTTTAATGATTTCATCCAATCTCTCACCAGTCTGTCACCAGAAAATGGCAAACTGGTTAAGCACTTCTTGGAAGCAGAATCTGCCTTCCATTCCCTTAACCACAAGGCTCTGCGTAAAACCACGGAGTTGGCGGACGCCACTGCCGTACGGCTCGTAGAGTCTAGGACAGCATTAATAGCGCAAGACGCAAATGCAGACATTTGAGAGGTTAAGGACGCTACTTGCGGACCAGATGTACGTGTGACAGTGTCAACCTGCGCAAGACCAGCTGAAATAGCTTGGAGTGCCCATACGGCTGCGAATGCTGGAGCAAACGACGCGCCGATAGCTTCATAGATGGATTTCAACCCGAGTTCCATCTGTCTATCAGTGGCATCTTTAAGTGAAGCCCCATCTTCCACTGCCACTATGGATCTAGCCGCAAGCCTGGAGATTGGGGGATCCACCTTTGGACACTGGGTCCAGCTCTTGACCACGTCAGGGGGAAAGGGATAACGTGTATCCTTAAGACGTTTGGAGAAACGCTTATCTGGATAAGCGTGGTGTTTCTGGACTGCCTCCCTGAAGTCAGAGTGGTCCAGAAAAGTACTCAATTTACGCTTGGGATACCTGAAATGGAATTTCTCCTGCTGTGAAGCTGACTCCTCCACTGGAGGAGCTGGGGGAGAAATATCCAACATTTTATTGATGGACGCTATGAGATCATTCACTATGGCGTCCCCATCAGGTGTATCCAGATTGAGAGCGGTCTCAGGATCAGAATCCTGATCAGCTACCTCTGCCTCATCATATAGAGAGTCCTCTTGCTGGGACCCTGACCAGTGTGATGAAGTCGAGGGTCGCTCATAGCGAGCTCGCTTAGGCTGTCTGGGACTGTCGTCCGTGTCAGAGCCATCACCCCGGGATGCATGGGACCCCCCCGGAGCACGGATTTGTTCCAAATGAGGGGGGCCAGGGAGCATTGAATCAACAGTGCCCATGGTCTGAGGTACCAGTCTGGACTGCAAAGTCTCAAGGATTTTAGTCATAGTCACAGACAATCTATCAGCAAAAACTGCAAACTCCGTCCCTGTCACCTGGACAGTGTTCACAGGTGGGTCTCCTTGGGCCACCTCTAGCAGAGGCCCCGGCTGAGCAAGTGCCACAAGGGCCGAACATTGCACACAATGGGGGTCAGTGGCACCAGCCGGTAGAACAGCCGCACATGCGGTACAGGTAGCATAGAAAGCCTGTGTCTTGGCCCCCTTGCTTTTTGCGGACGACATGTTGTCTAGCAATCTAGGAGGGTATATAGCCAAGAATAGCGACCGTACAGTGCAATGTATAGAATACAAGCATATACAAATGAACACTTCGGCACAAGTGGTGTCAGCACCCGAGGTGCCGCTTACCGCCCGCTCCAAGCGGGTGTGTGGTCGCCAGAATCCCGTGTCTGGGTCTCCCAGAGCTTGTCTCCCTTCTCCACTGAGACTGCAAACAGGAATGGCTGCCAGCGTCCTGTGAAGAGGGGCGGGCCGTGGGCGTGCCCCAGACAAAGTGCGGGAAACTGGCGTCCCACTGTGCCCAGTGAGGGGGGTTGGAGTATGCTAAGCAGACTCCAGCCCTCGGCGCTGAAGTTCAGCACAGCGTCCCGCCCTTCCCCTGACTGGCAGGCCTGGGGGCGGGAACGAAACGGAACTAGGCCGCAAAAGCCGGGGACTCGATTTATAAGCGCGGCCGCCGTATAAGCGCGGCCAGCGCGGAAGTCCCCGGCGCACCACAAGTCCAAGCCGCGCCGCAGCGCTGCTGTAAAAACCGCCATCAGCGGCCGGTGCGGTAGTTCCTAACACATAAACTCACTCAGCAAGCTGCAGTGAGTATAGCACAAGCGCGCCGCGCTGCTGCCCCCGGCGCACTAACACACCCAGCAATGCTGGTGTGTGTGTGCGCGATTTGTACGGGGACACAGAGTACCTTAATGTAGCAGGGCCCTGTCCCTGACGATACTCAGCTCCATGTCCAGCAGATCCCCAGGGCTGTGGACGGAGCACGGTCTCCTGTGCCTGGAGACCGATGGGATCCCACTTCACCCAGAGCCCTAAGGGGATGGGGAAGGAAAGCAGCATGTGGGCTCCAGCCTCCGTACCCGCAATGGGTAACTCAACCTTAACAAACACCTCCGACAAAAGTGGGGTGAGAAGGGAGCATGCTGGGGGCCCTATATGGGCCCTCTTTTCTTCCATCCGACAAAGTCAGCAGCTGCTGCCGACTAAACAGTGGAGCTATGCGTGGATGTTAGCCTCCTTCGCACAAAGCATGAAAACTGGGGAACCCGTGATCCCACGGGGGGTGTATAGGCAGTAGGGGAGGGGCCTTACACTTTTAAGTGTAATACTTTGTGTGGCCTCCGGAGGCAGTAGCTATACACCCAATTGTCTGGGTCTCCCAATAGAGCGACAAAGAAATGGCCCTTGAGACAGCAAGTCTGGTCGGTCTGGGAGTGCCCACGGTTGACCCACCGTGAGGTGCCACAGATCTCCTCGGCCAGTCTGGAGCGACGAGGATGGCGCGACTGCAGTCGGACCTGATCTTGCGTAATACTCTGGGCAGCAGTGCCAGAGGAGGAAATACATAAGGCAGTCGAAACTGCGACCAGTCCTGAACTAACGCGTCTGCCGCCAGAGCTCTGATCTTTGGACCGAGCCATGAATGCCGGGACTTTGTTGTTGTGCCGAGACGCCATTAGATCGACGTCTGGCGTTCCCCAGCGGCAACAGATCTCCCGAAACACGTCCGGGTGAAGAGACCATTCCCCTGCGTCCATGCCCTGGCGACTGAGAAGGGAATTTTGTTTACTTACCGTAAATTCCTTTTCTTCTAGCTCCAATTGGGAGACCCAGACAATTGGGTGTATAGCTTATGCCTCCGGAGGCCACACAAAGTATTACACTAAAAGTGTAAAGCCCCTCCCCTTCAGCCTATACACCCCCCGTACTGCTACGGGCTCATCAGTTTTGGTGCAAAAGCCCGAAGGAGGAAAAAATTATAAACTGGTTTAAAGTAAATTCAATCCGAAGGAATATCGGAGAACTGAAACCATTTAACATGAACAACATGTGTTATACAAAAACGGGGGTGGGTGCTGGGTCTCCCAATTGGAGCTAGAAGAAAAGGAATTTACGGTAAGTAAACAAAATTCCCTTCTTCTTTGTCGCTCCTTATTGGGAGACCCAGACAATTGGGACGTCCAAAAGCAGTCCCTGGGTGGGTAAATAATACCGCATAATAGAGCCGTAACGGCTCCGTCCTACAGGTGGGCAACTGCCGCCTGAAGGACTCGCCTACCTAGGCTGGCATCTGCCGAAGCATAGGTATGCACCTGATAGTGCTTCGTGAAAGTGTGCAGGCTCGACCAGGTAGCTGCCTGACACACCTGCTGAGCCGTAGCCTGGTGTCGCAAGGCCCAGGACGCTCCCACGGCCCTGGTAGAATGGGCCTTCAGTCCTGAGGGAACCGGAAGCCCCGAGGAACGGTAAGCTTCGAGAATTGGTTCCTTGATCCACCGAGCCAGGGTTGACTTGGAAGCTTGTGTCCCTTTTCGCTGGCCAGCGACAAGGACAAAGAGTGCATCCGAGCGGCGCAGGGGCGCCGTTCGAGAAATGTAGATCTTGGCGGACGTAGGTTTCCTAGCCTGTCTCATAGTGGCAATGACCTCTTGAGATAATCCTGAAGACGCTAGGATCCAGGACTCAATGGCCACACAGTCAGGTTGAGGGCCGCAGAATTCAGATGGAAAAACGGCCCTTGAGACAGCAAATCTGGTCGGTCTGGCAGTGCCCACGGTTGGCCGACCGTGAGATGCCACAGATCCGGGTACCACGACCTCCTCGGCTAGTCTGGAGCGACGAGGATGACGCGGCGGCAGTCGGCCCTGATCTTGCGTAACACTCTGGGCAACAGTGCCAGAGGAGGAAACACATAAGGAAGTCGAAACTGCGACCAATCCTGAACTAAGGCGTCTGCCGCCAGAGCTCTGTGATCTTGAGATCGAGCCATGAATGTTGGGACCTTGTTGTTGTGCCGTGACGCCATTAGGTCGACGTCCGGCATCCCCCAGCGGCAACAGATCTCCTGAAACACGTCCGGGTGAAGGGACCATTCCCCTGCGTCCATGCCCTGGCGACTGAGAAAGTCTGCTTCCCAGTTTTCTACGCCCGGGATGTGAACTGCGGATATGGTGGATGCTGTGGCTTCCACCCACAGCAGAATCCGCCGGACTTCCTGGAAGGCTTGCCGACTGCGTGTCCCACCTTGGTGGTTGATGTAAGCCACCGCTGTGGAGTTGTCCGACTGAATTCGGATCTGCTTGCCTTCCAGCCACTGCTGGAACGCTTTTAGGGCAAGATACACTGCCCTGATCTCCAGAACATTGATCTGAAGTGAGGACTCTTGCTGAGTCCACGTACCCTGAGCCCTGTGGTGGAGAAAAACTGCTCCCCACCCTGACAGACTCGCGTCCGTCGTGACCACCGCCCAGGATGGGGGTAAAAAGGATTTCCCCTTCGATAATGAAGTGGGAAGAAGCCACCACCGAAGGGAAGCTTTGGTTGCCTGAGAGGGAAACGTTCCTGTCTAGGGACGTCGGCATCCTGTCCCACTTGCGTAGGATGTCCCATTGAAGTGGACGCAGGTGAAACTGCGCGAAAGGGACTGCTTCCATTGCTGCCACCATCTTCCCCAGGAAGTGCATGAGGCGCCTCAAGGGGTGTGACCGACCTTGAAGGAGAGATTGCACCCCTGTCTGTAGTGAACGCTGTTTGTCCAGCGGAAGCTTCACTATCGCTGGAAGAGTATGAAACTCCATGCCAAGATATGTCAGCGATTGGACCGGTGTCAGATTTGACTTTGGAAAATTGATGATCCACCCGAAACTCTGGAGAATCTCCAGAGTAACGTTGAGGCTGTGTTGGCATGCCTCTTGAGAGGGTGCCTTGACCAGCAGATCGTCTAAGTAAGGTATCACTGAGTGACCCCGAGAGTGGAGGACCGCAACTACTGTAGCCATGACCTTGGTGAAAACCCTTGGGGCTGTCGCCAGGCCGAACGGCAGTGCCGCGAACTGAAGGTGTTCGTCTCCTATGGCGAAGCGCAAGAAGCGCTGATGCTCTGGAGCAATTGGTACGTGGAGATAAGCATCCTTGATATCGATCGATGCTAGGAAATCTCCTTGGGACATTGAGGCGATGACGGAGCGGAGGGATTCCATCCGGAACCGCCTGGTCCTTACATGTTTGTTGAGCAGTTTTAGGTCCAAAACAGGACGGAAGGACCCGTCCTTCTTTGGAACCACAAACAGGTTGGAGTAGAAACCGTGGCCCTGTTGCTGAAGAGGAACCGGGACCACCACTCCTTCTGCCTTCAGAATGCCCACCGCCTGCAGAAGAGCCTCGGCTCGCTCGGGAGGCGGAGATGTTCTGAAGAATCGAGTCGGAGGACGAGAGCTGAACTCTATCCTGTAACCGTGAGACTCTCTCACCCAACGGTCTTTTACTTGTGGCAGCCAGGTGTCGCAAAAGCGGGAGAGCCTGCCACCGACCGAGGATGCGGTGTGAGGAGGCCGTAAGTCATGAGGAAGCCGCCTTAGTAGCGGCACCTCCGGCGGTCTTTTTAGGGCGTGATTTAGACCGCCATGCGTCGGAGTTCCTCTGATCCTTCTGAGGTCTTTTGGACGAGGAGAATTGGGACCTGCCCGCACCCCGAAAGGACCGAAACCTCGACTGTCCCCTCCTCTGTTGGGGTGTGTTTGGTTTGGCCTGTGGTAAGGATGTTTCCTTTCCCTTGGATTGTTTGATGATTTCATCCAATCTCTCACCAAACAAACGGTCGCCAGAAAATGGCAATCCAGTTAAGCACTTTTTGGAAGCCGAATCTGCCTTCCATTCCCGCAGCCACAAGGCCCTGCGTAATGCCACCGAATTGTCGGCTGCAACTGCCGTACGGCTCGCAAAGTCCAGGACAGCATTAATAGCGTAGGACGCAAATGCCGACGTTTGAGAGGCTATAGACGCCACCTGCGGCGCAGACGTACGTGTGAGTGCGTCAATTTGCGCCTGACCAGCTGAGATAGCTTGGAGTGCCCATACGGCTGCGAATGCTGGAGCAAAAGACGCGCCGATAGCTTCATAGATGGATTTCAACCAGAGCTCCATCTGTCTGTCAGTGGCATCCTTGAGTGAAGCTCCATCTTCCACTGCAACTATGGATCTAGCCGCAAGTCTGGAGATTGGAGGATCCACCTTGGGACACTGAGTCCAGCCCTTGACCACGTCAGGGGGGAAAGGGTAACGTGAATCCTTAAGACGCTTGGAAAAACGCTTATCTGGACAAGCTCGGTGTTTCTGGACTGCCTCTCTGAAGTCAGAGTGGTCCAGAAACATACTCTTTGTACGCTTGGGAAACCTGAAACGGAATTTCTCCTGCTGAGAGGCTGACTCCTCCACTGGAGGAGCTGAGGGAGAAATATCCAACATTTCATTGATGGACGCAATAAGATCATTCACTATGGCGTCCCCATCAGGAGTATCAAGGTTGAGAGCGGCTTCAGGATCAGAATCCTGATCAGCTACCTCCGCTTCATCATACAGAGAGTCCTCTCGCTGAGACCCTGAACATTGTGATGATGTCGAGGGGATATCATAGCGAGCTCGCTTAATCGGTCTGGGGCTGCGGTCCGTGTCAGAGACCTCACCCTGGGATCCATGAGACACCCCGGGAGGACATTGCTGTTCCCACTGAGGGGAACCAGGGGACAATGATAACACAGTGCCCCTGGCTTGAGATGCCGGCCTGGACTGCAAGGCTTCTAATATCTTAGCCATAGTCTCAGAAAGTCTTTCAGTAAAAACTGCAAACTCCGTCCCTGTCACCCGGACAGTGTTAACAGGTGGTTCTCCCTGGGCCGCCCTTAGCAGAGGCTCCGGCTGAGAAAGTGCCACAGGGGCCGAGCATTGCACACAATGAGGGTCAGTGGAACCTGCCGGCAGTATAGCCGTACATGCTGCACAGGCAGCATAGTAAGTCTGTGCTTTGGCACCCTTGCTATTTGTGGACGACATGCTGTTGTCTCCTCTGATCAATACAGGAGGGAATATAGACAAAAATCAACCGTGCACCATACAGTGTAAAGTATAGACTATAATCATATAATCTATAAGTACACTTCTGCACTAGTGGGGCCAGCACCACAGGTGCTGCTTACCGCCTTCGCAAAGCGGTTGTGTGGGCACCAGAAATCCTGCCTGGGTCTCCTTGAGCTTGTCTCTCCTCTCCAGCGTTAGCAGAGCTGAGAGGAATGGCTGCCGGCGTCCTGAGGAGAGGAGGGAGCCGTGGGCGTGACCCAGAAAAGTGCGGGAACTGGTGCCCCACTGTGCAGAGTGAGGGGGGTGGAGTATGCAAAGCATGCTCCAGCCCTCAGTGCTGCCGTCCTGTACAGCGTCCCGCCCTTCCCCTGACTGGCAGGGCTGGGGGCGGGAAGAACACGAGACTAGGCCGCAAAAGCCGGGGACTCGAGTTATAAGCGCGGCCACCGTATAAGCGCGGTCGGCGCGGAAGTCCCCGGCGCACTAACAGTCCCAGCCGCGCCGCAGTGATAACCATGGCAGCGGCGGTCAGCGCGGCAGTCCCCCTACACGAACACACTCAGCGACGCTGAAGTGTGTAATGGCACAAACGCAGTCAGCGCTGCTGTCCCCGGTGCACTAGCACACCCAGCAATGCTGGAGTGTTGCTGTGCGCGGTCCCCACGGGGACACAGAGTACCTCAAAGTAGCAGGGCCATGTCCCTGAACGATACTCGGCTCCTATCCAGCATGGTCCTCAGGAGCTGTGGATGGAGCACGGTCTCCTGTGCCTGGAGACCGAAAGGATCCCACTTCACCCAGAGCCCTAATTGAGGGATGGGGAAGGAAAGCAGCATGTGGGCTCCAGCCTCCGTACCCGCAATGGATACCTCAACCTTAACAACACCGCCGACAAGAGTGGGGTGAGAAGGGAGCATGCTGGGGGCCCTGTTATGGGCCCTCTTTTCTTCCATCCGACATAGTCAGCAGCTGCTGCTGACTAAGCTGTGGAGCTATGCGTGCATGTCTGACCTCCTTCGCACAAAGCATAAAAACTGATGAGCCCGTAGCAGTACGGGGGGTGTATAGGCTGAAGGGGAGGGGCTTTACACTTTTAGTGTAATACTTTGTGTGGCCTCCGGAGGCATAAGCTATACACCCAATTGTCTGGGTCTCCCAATAAGGAGCGACAAAGAAAATCTGCTTCCCAGTTTTCTACGCCCGGGATGTGAACTGCGGAGATGGTGGAGGCTGTGGCTTCCGCCCACAGCAGAATCCGCTGAACTTCTCGGAAGGCTTGACGACTGCGTGTGCCGCCCTGGTGGTTGATGTACGCAACCGCCGTGGCGTTGTCCGACTGTATTCGGATCTGCCTGCCCTCCAGCCACCGCTGGAACGCCTTTAGGGCCAGATACACTGCCCTTATCTCCAGAACGTTGATCTGAAGGGAGGACTCTGTCGGAGTCCAGGTTCCCTGAGCCCTGTGGTGGAGGAAGACCGCTCCCCACCCTGACAGACTCGCGTCCGTCGTGACCACAGCCCAGGATGGGGGCAGGAATGATTTTCCCTTCGACAAGGAAGTGGGAAGAAGCCACCACTGAAGAGAGGTCTTGGCTGTCCGTGACAGCGAAACGTTCCTGTCTAGGGACGTCGGCCTCTTGTCCCATTTGCGGAGGATGTCCCATTGAAGTGGACGCAGATGAAACTGCGCAAAAGGAACTGCCTCCATTGCTGCCACCATCTTCCCTAGGAAGTGCATGAGGCGCCTCAAGGGGTGTGACTGACCCCGAAGAAGAGATTGTATCCCTGTCTGTAGTGAACGCTGTTTGTCCAGCGGGAGCTTCACTATCGCTGAAAGGGTATGAAACTCCATCCCGAGGTAAGTCAGCGATTGGGTCGGTGTCAAATTTGACTTTGGGAAATTGATGATCCACCCGAACCTCTGGAGAGTCTCCAGAGTGACGGTCAGGCTGTGTTGGCATGCCACCCTGGAGGGTGCCTTGACTAGAAGATCGTCTAAGTAAGGGATCACCGAGTGGCCCTGAGAGTGTAGGACCGCCACCACTGCTGCCATGACCTTGGTGAAGACCCGTGGGGCTGTCGCCAGGCCGAATGGCAGCGCCACGAACTGAAGGTGTTCGTCCTTGATGGCGAAACGCAGAAAGCGGTGATGCTCGGGAGCGATCGGCACATGGAGATAAGCATCTTTGATGTCGATTGATGCTAGGAAGTCTCCTTGTGACATCGAGGCGATGACTGAGCGGAGAGATTCCATCCGAAACCTTCTGGTGCTCACATGCTTGTTGAGCAGCTTGAGGTCTAGAATGGGACGGAATGATCCGTCCTTTTTTGGCACCACGAACAAGTTGGAGTAGAAGCCGTGACCATGTTCCTGAGGTGGAACGGGAATCACCACTCCTTCTGCCTTCAGAGTGTTTACCGCCTGAAAAAGTGCATCGGCTCGCTCGGGGGGCGGAGATGTTCTGAAGAAACGAGTCGGAGGACGAGAACTGAGTTCTATCCTGTAACCGTGAGACAGAATGTCTCTCACCCATCGGTCTTGGACATGTGGCCACCAGGCGTCGCAAAAGCGGAAGAGCCTGCCACCGACCGAGGATGCGGTTTGTGGAGACCGAAAGTCATGAGGAGGCCGCCTTGGGGGCGGCTCCTCCGGCGGTCTTTTTAGGACGTGACTTAGACCGCCATGCAGAAGAGTTGCTCTGGCCCTTCTGTGACCTGTTGGACGTGGAGGAATGGGACCTGGCTGAGGGCCGAAAGGACTGAAACCTCGGTTGAATCTTTCGCTGCTGAGGTCTGTTCGGTTTAGACTGGGGTAAGGACGAGTCCTTTCCCTTGGATTGCTTGATAATTTCGTCCAATTGCTCGCCAAACAAGCGGTCGCCGGAAAATGGCAAACCGGTTAAGAACTTCTTGGAAGCAGAGTCTGCCTTCCATTCGCGTAGCCACATGGCCCTGCGGACTGCCACCGAATTAGCGGATGCTACCGCTGTACGGCTCACCGAGTCGAGGACAGCGTTCATGGCGTAGGACGAAAAAGCCGACGCCTGAGAAGTCAAAGACACGACCTGCGGAGTAGCGGTGCATGTGACCTCATTAATCTCAGACAGACAAGCTGGGATAGCTTGGAGTGCCCACACGGCTGCAAAGGCCGGAGCAAAAGACGCGCCTATGGCTTCATAGATGGATTTCATCAGGAGCTCTGTCACAAACCACCGGGGGGGTCACTCCGAAATCCCCCGCGCTGGCTACCAGTACGTCACGATCGGGGGGTAACAAGCAGGAGTCACCCCTCCTTTATACCTCCCGACCGACAGACAGAGCACGTGACGCGCTCTCTAGCGCCCCTCTTATAGTCAGGCCAATTATGGAATTGCCCGACAATAAGCAAGGAGGCCGCTATACTACTTATGCCGATTATTGAAGGGTCCCCGGTGAGAGTAGGGTATATATTCCCCCGACCTCCGCGGGCGGAATATATAATATCTTCCCGGATCTCACTGGCCTCCCCACAATAATCCTTGGCACAACTCGCTGCCACCAACCGATTTACGGTAACTATTAGCCGAACACACAGACGTGGGATTCAAGATCGAGATAACAGAACAGCCCAAGATTAATTATATAATTTAATCAGCCTAAAGCACACTAGAAACTACAATATATACAATAGGGAATCTACAGAATATACATATGTCAGAGTACAGCTACAGATAAAGCATGGGTTACAAACAGGTATACAATTACATCAGTTACCTTGTGTGTCTGGCCACAGGGGGGCGCTGTAGACCAGGTTTCCAGGAACTCCCACAGATGTTTCCTACACGTGCCCCCAGCGAGAAGAACCCTGAAAAATGGCCGAAGTAGGGTTATCAACCTGGGCAGATCCAGGTCCCCTCCTACCTTCGTGACCTCACAGGGAGCACTGCCACTCCCCCTGCATGGATCAGAATTATCCAGCAAAGGGGATATTGGCCATAACTTTGCCTGGGAGCGTCGTAGGCAGACGCCAATGCTCTCATTGTGACAGTTATGAATTTAGCTACAGAACGAGGGGACTCATGACCTGTCTGCCAGTTCCCCATTGGCTGATATCACGCCTGGGGCATTTCCCAATGTCCTGTTCCCATAAAAAGGGGGTGCCGGCATCGTCCACATGCGGAGACACCATTTTTATGGTTGCCATATTTATCGGAAATATGGCTTGCGAGATATGAACCATTTTTTACTGGAGTCGTTCTGTCTGGCTATTTCCATAGCCTTGCTAATGAGATACAGCTCTTGTTACAGGGTGACGGCAGGGAGTCATCCTGTGTCCATTGTCCTAAAGCCACCTAATTTCCATATCACAGGACATGGCCATGGATTTGTTGCTAAACCAGTTGTGTGAAGGGAAGGGGGTAGTGACACCAGGAGAGGGCTTCCTGACATGACTTGAATGTCATGATTTATCGTCATATCTCCGGATTTACCTCACACCTCCCCCCTTTTGAGGGCGCTAGGGGGCAGCACACTCCGGTGTTCCCCCGTGCGCCCGTCCGCGACCTCTCCTTGTCGGGACAGCCCGTCTGCGTTACCGTGGTCACGGCCCCTTTTGTGGCGAATGGTGAAGTTGTATTGCTGGAGCGCAAGGCTCCATCGCAACAATCGCCCATTCGTCCCAGAGACGGTGTGCAACCAGCTGAGGGGATTGTGGTCCGTCTCCACGATGAAGTGGCGCCCGTATAGATAGGGGTGCAGACGCTGCAGGGCCCACACTATGGCCAGGCACTCCTTCTCCATCGTGGAATAGGCAACTTCCCTTGGTAACAGCTTCCTGCTCAGGTACAAGACCGGGTGCTCTTGGCTCGCAGAGTCCACCTGGCTGAGCACCGCACCGAGGCCGAAGTCACTGGCGTCGGTCTGTACTACAAACGGCCGCGTGAAGTCGGCTGCCTGTAGCACGGGCGGGCTGGACAGGGCGTCCTTTAGGGCCCGGAAGGCTGTCTCGCAGTCCATTGTCCAATCGACTGCAGAGGGCAGCTTCTTCTTGGTGAGGTCCGTCAAGGGCTTTGCCAGGCTACTATAGCATGGAACAAACCTCCTATAGTACCCAGCGGTCCCCAAGAAGGACATCACCTGCTTCTTGGTCCTGGGGGTGGGCCAGGATGCGATGGCCTCCACTTTCTCAGGCTCGGGCTTCAGTGTTCCCCCGCCTACCCGGTGACCGAGGTACTGGACCTCGCTCATGGCCAGCTGACACTTTCCCGGCTTGATGGTCAAACCTGCCCGGTGGATCCGCCTGAGCACCTGTGCTAGATGCTCTAGGTGGTCCTCCCAGGTGGGACTGAAGACGGCAATGTCATCCAGGTACGCGGCCGCGTACCCTTCAAGTCCCTTGAGCAGGGTGTTGACCATCCGCTGGAAAGTGGCAGGGGCATTCCTCATCCCGAATGGCATCACCGTGGACTCGTACAGTCCAAATGGGGTAATAAAGGCAGAGCGTTCCCTGGCCTTGCGAGTCAGGGGGATCTGCCAATATCCCCGGCTCAGGTCCATGATGGTCAGGTACTGAGCCCCGGCCAACTGATCGAGCAGGTCATCGATGCGTGGCATTGGGTACGCATCGGCGACCGTGACCGCATTGAGCCCCCTGTAGTCCACGCAGAACCGAGTGGTTCGGTCCTTCTTAGGGACGAGGACTACAGGCGAGGCCCAAGCGCTGTTGGATGCCTGGATCACCCCCAGCTTCAGCATCTCGTCAATCTCCTGGCGCATGTGTTGCTGCACCTCCAGGGAGACCCGATATGCTGAACGCCGGATCGGGGGATGATCCCCAGTGTCCACGTGATGGACAGCCAAGTCAGTCCTTCCGGGCTGGTTGGTAAACAACCCCCGGAAGGGGTGTAGGGTGGCCCACAGCTGGGACCGTTGGTCCTCCAAGAGCTGGTGGCCAACCTCCACATCCTCAATGGATCCGCCTGCCCTAACCTGGGCTAGCATATCCAAGAGGGTTTCCGCTTCTCCCTCCTCGGGCAGGTTGCACACGGGGAGCGCACATGCCTCCCGCTCATGATGTGCCTTCATCATGTTCACATGGAAGGGCTTCCGCCTTCCACGGGCAGGGTCCAGGGTGACCAGGTACGTCACAGGGTTGAGCTGCTGGTACACGAGGTATGGGCCTTCCCAGGCTGCCTGAAGCTTGTCCTGTGGTACGGGGACCAGTACCCACACCTTTTGACCCACTTGGTAGGTCCGCTCACAAGCGTTCTGGTCGTACCAACGCTTCTGATCAGCCTGGGCTTGAGCCATATTGTCGTGTACCAGTTGCGTCAAGGCCTGCATTTTGTCCCGGAAGCGCATGACATACTCGATAACCGACACTCCAGGGGTGGCCAAATCCCCTTCCCAAGCCTCTTTCACCAGAGCCAGGGGGCCCCGCACACGTCGCCCGTACAGGAGCTCAAACGGTGAGAATCCTGTTGAGGCCTGTGGAACCTCCCGGTAAGCAAATAACAGGTGTGGGAGATACCGCTCCCAGTCACGCCCATGGGAGTCGACCAACATCTTAAGCATCTGCTTTAAGGTGCCATTGAACCGCTCGCACAGGCCATTAGTCTGTGGATGGTACGGGCTGGCCACCAGATGTCGCACCTGGACTTGCTTACAGAGGGCCTCCATCAGCTGGGACATGAATTGGGTCCCCCGGTCAGTGAGCATTTCCTGGGGAAAACCCACTCGGGAGAAAATCTCCAGCAATGCGGTGGCCACCTTGTCAGCCCGAATGGACGACAAGGCCACTGCTTCTGGGTACCGGGTGGCATAGTCCACTACCGTCAGTATGAAGCGTTTCCCGGAGCTGCTGGGGATGGCCAGCGGGCCGACCAGATCCACAGCCACCCTCCTGAAAGGCTCATCGATGATTGGCAGAGATACCAGTGGGGCTTTGGGGCGTGGCCCCGCCTTCCCCACTCTCTGACAGGTTTCACACGAACGGCAGTAGGCAGCCACATCGGCCCCCATTTTTGGCCAGTAGAAATGCTGGTTTAACCTGGCCTTGGTCTTAGCGATCCCTAGGTGTCCGGCCATCGGAATCTCATGTGCGATCCGCAACAACTCCGTCCGGAACGGATAGGGTACCACCAACTGTCGGTCCCTGGGCCACGCCTCCGGTGAACCCTGCTGGACCGTGGCCCGGTACAGCCGTCCTTGGTCCCAGACCACTCGCTCCGGGTCCGAGTCCGAGGGAGGCTGTGCCGCCTGCTCCTTTAGAGCTTTCAGGCTGTCGTCAGCTTCTAACGCTGCCTGAAACTCCTGACTAGATGTGGCCAGAATCGACGAGACTGTCACATCTTCAGTCAGTACCCCGGGACCTGTGTCCTGGCCTCCACCTGACTCGGCTGCCACTTGGTCAGAAGGGGAAGAGCTATCGGACCTCCGGGAGGCCCCTTGGCTTCCAGCACTCCCACTGCGGGTGACAGCGGCCACAGCCGCTGCGACCGTGGGTCGTGCCTGCTCCTCCTCCGTTCCTGACCAAGTCGCCGGTTCAGGCAGACCTACCTGGCTTCCTGACACCCCGGTTGTGGGGGAACCATGCACCGAGATCTTACCTGGGAGCACTTCCGCTCCTGGACCGGCCCCAATCTCACCTGCCTGTTCCCCCCCTGCAGCAACAGAACCCCGCTGTGAAATCTCTGGGGACCCCACATTTGCTGTGGTAGCCCCCACCCCACACACTGGTCCTCCCCCTGCAGCACCCTGCTCTCTGCTTATCCCTGCAGAGGGCAACAGATCCCAGCTCACAGGCTGGTTACTTGTAGAGGCATTGTCACACCTTTCTCTGACCCCCTCCCCTCCTGTCACAGCTGCAGCTGCGTGTGTGTCTATGGTGTTTGTGCAAGCAGAAATATCAGAGTTCACTCCCTCCTCCCTTACATCATTCATAGATAACACATTAACATTGTCAGGAGTCATGTCAGCACTGGCTGAAGGTTCAGCCTTTGGGGCGGGGCCAAACTGGGAGGTTATTTGCCCCAAATCTGTCCCAAGTAGCACGTTTGCAGGGATCCGATCAGTTACCCCCACCTCTCTCACCCCTCGCCCCGCGCCCCAGTCCACATAAATGTCAGCAACAGGCAGCGCCGGGTCAATGCCTCCAATCCCGGAGACAGCGAGGGTTTTTCCAGGGATCAAGTCTTGGGGGGACACCATCTCAGGCCGCACCAGAGTCACCTCCGAGGCGCTGTCTCGCAGTCCTATGGTCACAGACCGGCCGACGGTGACAGGTTGGAAGCTGTCCAGGGACCTACCACCACCCCCACCCACACAATACACCTTGGGCGGCCCTTGGGACGGGGACGGAGCCGGGGCCTTGGGACGCTGAGGGCACATGGCCTTGAAGTGTCCAGGTAGGTTGCACTGGTGGCACCGTCTTGGCTCTGCCACGGGCCTGGAGAGGGGAGTTGAGGGGGACACCCCCTGCAGTCTAGGGGCAGGTGGGGCAGTCGCAGAATTCATCTTACCCCCTCTCCAGGTGCTGCTGGTGGCCGCTCTCCTGGCCTCAGGGGCCCGGTTGTTGGTGTAGTCATCGGCAAGGGCAGCTGTAGCCGTGGACCCCTTTGGCTTCTGGTCTCGGATGAACTGGCGGAGATCCTCAGGGCAGTTCCACAAGAGTTGCTCCGTGATGAACAAGTCCAGGATCTCCGGTCCGGTGGAAAGCTGCAGGCCTTGGGTCCAGTGGTCGGCAGCTCGGGCAAGTGCCCGCCGGTGGTCAGCCCAGGAGTCCTTTGGTCCCTTCTGTAGGCTCCGGAACTTCTTGCGGTAGGACTCTGGAGTGAGGTTGTACTGTTGGATCAGGGCCCGCTTGATGGTGTCGTAGCCCTGATCTGCCTCAGCAGGCAAGTCCCCAAGGACATCCAGGGCCTTACCCCTTAAACGGGGGGTCAGGTATTTGGCCCACTGGTCCTTGTCCAGATGGTACTGCAAGCAAGTCCGTTCAAAAGCAGTCAAGAAAGAGTCCAAGTCTCCATCCTTCTCCAGCACTGGGAAGTCCTCAACACGGACCTTTGGAAGTTTGGTGTCTCGAAGGTCACGTGTGGCTGATGAGGGCCGGAGCTGAGCTAGCTGCAGCTGGTAGTTACGCTCTGCCTGGCGCTCTTCACGCGCTGCTTGCCGCTCACGCTCGGCCATGAGTTCCTTGTAGCCCTCCCGGTCTCCAGCCTGGCGTAGGGCCATAGCCATTTGAAGAAGGCTATCCGAGCCTCCCAGGCTCGGTGGAATGGCACGTGGTGATCTGCGGCCCGCTGCGGAGCCTGGTGCTTCACTGTCCATTGCAGAGCGGAGGGCTGGCGTCTGGCTCGTTGAGGACCCTTGGGCGAGCTGCTCCTCATCTTGTCCAGCAGTGCCCGGTTGTGCAATGTCCTCTGCAGAGCTGTTTTCTGGCGTCGAGCTCCTGGAGGACTCGTGGACAACCTCCTCATTGCTGTCCACAGCACCGTCCTCCCTCTCTTCGGCTCCTGCTTTAGCATTGGCCAGTTGCATAGCTCTGCTCCTGGTGCCATCAGCCATTCTTGCAGACTTTTGGTCACTGACACAGAACTGACACCTGATGCCTCCACACACCTTACAGTATCTGCACTCTGACACTCTAGTGTTGAGCTAGTCTGAAGACCCCAGCAGCCACAGCTGCTGCAGGCAGTCTTTAGTGTCTGGGAGTATGGGTCTCACACTCACACACACTATTATCTCGATCCCACCGCTATGCCACCAATATGTCACAAACCACCGGGGGGGTCACTCCGAAATCCCCCGCGCTGGCTACCAGTACGTCACGATCGGGGGGTAACAAGCAGGAGTCACCCCTCCTTTATACCTCCCGACCGACAGACAGAGCACGTGACGCGCTCTCTAGCGCCCCTCTTATAGTCAGGCCAATTATGGAATTGCCCGACAATAAGCAAGGAGGCCGCTATACTACTTATGCCGATTATTGAAGGGTCCCCGGTGAGAGTAGGGTATATATTCCCCCGACCTCCGCGGGCGGAATATATAATATCTTCCCGGATCTCACTGGCCTCCCCACAATAATCCTTGGCACAACTCGCTGCCACCAACCGATTTACGGTAACTATTAGCCGAACACACAGACGTGGGATTCAAGATCGAGATAACAGAACAGCCCAAGATTAATTATATAATTTAATCAGCCTAAAGCACACTAGAAACTACAATATATACAATAGGGAATCTACAGAATATACATATGTCAGAGTACAGCTACAGATAAAGCATGGGTTACAAACAGGTATACAATTACATCAGTTACCTTGTGTGTCTGGCCACAGGGGGGCGCTGTAGACCAGGTTTCCAGGAACTCCCACAGATGTTTCCTACACGTGCCCCCAGCGAGAAGAACCCTGAAAAATGGCCGAAGTAGGGTTATCAACCTGGGCAGATCCAGGTCCCCTCCTACCTTCGTGACCTCACAGGGAGCACTGCCACTCCCCCTGCATGGATCAGAATTATCCAGCAAAGGGGATATTGGCCATAACTTTGCCTGGGAGCGTCGTAGGCAGACGCCAATGCTCTCATTGTGACAGTTATGAATTTAGCTACAGAACGAGGGGACTCATGACCTGTCTGCCAGTTCCCCATTGGCTGATATCACGCCTGGGGCATTTCCCAATGTCCTGTTCCCATAAAAAGGGGGTGCCGGCATCGTCCACATGCGGAGACACCATTTTTATGGTTGCCATATTTATCGGAAATATGGCTTGCGAGATATGAACCATTTTTTACTGGAGTCGTTCTGTCTGGCTATTTCCATAGCCTTGCTAATGAGATACAGCTCTTGTTACAGGGTGACGGCAGGGAGTCATCCTGTGTCCATTGTCCTAAAGCCACCTAATTTCCATATCACAGGACATGGCCATGGATTTGTTGCTAAACCAGTTGTGTGAAGGGAAGGGGGTAGTGACACCAGGAGAGGGCTTCCTGACATGACTTGAATGTCATGATTTATCGTCATATCTCCGGATTTACCTCACAAGCTCTATTTGCCTGTCAGTGGCATCCTTGAGCGATGAACCATCTGCCACTGATACTACGGATCTAGCCGCCAGTCTAGAGACTGGAGGATCCACCTTGGGACACTGAGCCCAACCCTTAACTACGTCAGAGGGGAAGGGGTAACGTGTGTCATTAAGGCGTTTAGTAAAGCGCTTGTCCGGGAAAGCCCTGTGCTTCCGGACAGCATCCCTGAAGTTAGAGTGATCGAAAAAAGCACTCCTTGTACGTTTGGGAAACCTAAACTGGTGTTTCTCCTGTTGTGAAGCAGACTCCTCTATAGGTGGAGTTGGAGGAGGGAGTTCTAGCACCTGGTTAATGGACGCTATAAGGTCATTTACAATGGCGTCTCCTTCAGGTGTATCAAGATTGAGAGCACCGTCAGGATCAGAGCCCTGAGCTGCAACCTCCGCCTCATCCTCCAGGGAGTCCTCATGCTGAGACCCTGAGCAGCGTGATGAAGTGGATGAAGGTCCCCAGCGAGCCCGCTTAGACGGTCTGTGACTGCGGTCCGAGTCGGAGTCCTCCCCGTGGGACCTATGTGTCACTTCAGGAGCAGTTTGCTGCTACAACCGAGGGGGGCCTGGGGTCAATGATTCAACAGTGCCCGGGGCCTGTGTTACCGGTCTGGACTGCAAAGCTTCAAGTATCTTAGCAGACCATTTGTCCATAGACTGAGCCATGGATTGTGAAAGGGACTCAGAAAGTTTCTCAGCCAACACTGCAAACTCTGTCCCTGCCACCTGGACAGTGGCAGCCGGTGGTTCTACCTGAGCCGAGGGTCCCACCAGTGCCTGAGGCTCCGGCTGAGTGAGTGTCACAGGGGCCGAGCATTGCACACAATGAGGGTAGGTGGAACCTGCAGGTAACATAGCCGCACAAGAGGTACAAGTTGCAAAATAAGCCTGTGCCCTGGCACCCTTGCTTTTTACAGACGACATGCTGTTATCTCCTCTTAGCAAACAGTGAGGGTATATAGCCAAGCAAATACTGCGGCCGAGCAGAGCAAATGTATACCCAATATGGATAGATTATAATATATATATATACATATATACATATATTTATATATATATATAATATATACATATATTATATATTATATATTATATATATATATATATATATATATATATATATATATATATATATATATATATATATATATATATATATATATATATATATATATATATATATATATATATATATATATATATATATATATATATATATATATATACACATACACATACATATATATATACATATATATATACATATACACACACACTGCGGCACCCAGGGGGGCCAGCACCTGTAACAGGTGCGGCTTACCGACCGCGCTCAGCGGTTGTGTGTCCACCAGATTCCCTGCCTGGGCCTCCCAGAGTTGTCTATCTGAAGTTCTCCTCCGGCAGCAGCGATAATAACAATGGCTGCCAGCGTTCTGAGAGGAGGAGGGAGCCGTGGGCGTGCCTCAGAAAGTGCGGGAATCTGGTGCCCCACGGTGCTCAGTGAGGGGGGAGGAGGATACCAAGTATGCTCCAGCCCTCACCGCTGACGTTCAGTCTAGCGTCCCGCCCTTGCCCCTGACTGGCAGGCCCGGGGGCGGGAATATGCGGTACTAGGCCGCAAAAGCCGGGGACTCGATTTATAAGCGCGGCCGGCAAACAGGCGCGGTCGGCGCGGTAGTCCCGGCGACCCCAAACACAGAGCAGCTGCTGCAGCGTCCGATCCACAGGCGCTCTATGCGCCGTCCCCAAGGGGACACAGAGTACCTCAGAGAAGCAGGGCCTGTCCCTGATGACATCCAGTCTCCTGTCCGTCAGATTCCCTCAGGGGCTGCGGAGGGAGCCCGGTCCCAGTGCCTGGTGACCGGTTAGGATCCCACTTCTCCCAGAGCCCCTAAGGGATGGGGAAGGATAACGGCATGTGGCTCCAGCCTTTGTACCCGCAATGGGTACCTCAACCTTAACAGCACCGCCGACCAAAGTGGGGTGAGAAGGGAGCATGCCGGGGGCCCTGGGGCCCTCTTTTCTTCCATCCGATAAAGTCAGCAGCTGCTGCTGACTAAAATGTGGAGCTTGCGTGAATGTGTGCCTCCTTCAACACAAAGCATAAAACTGATGGGCCCGTGATGCACGGGAGGGTGTATAGCAGAGGGGAGGGGTTACACTTTTAAGTGTAATACTTTGTGTGGCCTCCGGAGGCAGAAGCTATACACCCAATTGTCTGGGTCTCCCAATGGAGCGACAAAGAAACGCACCTACAATTACAAGCGTTTTTTGTGACATTTCCAGGCTCTCTCTGACCAGGTGCAGTTTTGCCTGCATTTTGGCTGCAGTTTGTGAACACAAAAAGATGCAGCGTGCGCATGTAGTCTTTGTGTTCCCAAACTGCAGCCCAAACTGCAGCCCAAACTGCAGCCCAAACTGCAGCCCAAACTGCAGCCCAAACTGCAGCCCAAACTGCAGCCCAAACTGCAGCCCAAACTGCAGCCCAAACTGCAGCCCAAACTGCAGCCCAAACTGCAGCCCAAACTGCATCTTGTCAGAGCCTGGAAATGTCACAAAAAACGCTTGTAATTGTAGGTGTGTTTTTGCTGAGTTTTCGGTACGTTTTCCACAACATGCGTTTTTGTGACAAATAAAACGCTGACAAACTGCAATGTGCGCATAGCAAATCTGACTTCCAGACTTTGCTGGGAAGGCAAATGACAAAGTTCTGACAACAAAACTGCAGCCAAAAACACAGCAAAAACCGCAGCGTGTGCATGTAGCCTTAAGCTGCCTTCACTGGAGGAGACGTGTTCTGTGCAGTGACAGATCGCGCTGCTCTATCTGGTGATGGAGGAGTCTCGCTTCTGTGAATATCAGCAGCATACAAGACATTTTGCACAGCTACTTCCAACCTTGTTGAAACAAGTTTGGGGAAGGCAGTTTTCCGCTCCTCGTGACTGTGCCCAGTGCATAAAGGTCCATGCATGCGCAAGGCCATGATCGGATGCGCAGAGCCGACCTGAAATCCATCCAACACCTTTGGGATTAAAATGAGCAAAGAAAAGGAGCCTGGTCCGCTAACCCAAAAATCAGTGTCTGACCTCCCAAATTTTCTTCTGGATGAATGATTAAAATCTAGAAAACCTTCCTACAAGATGTAAGTGATTATATCTGCAACGGGGGAGGGCCATCTATAGCTATAGGATGGGAGGTCAGAAAAGCCCCTGCAGGCGTCCAAATACCACTATATAATAGGCTAAAAACGAACATACTGTATGGACAGGAGAGGAATGAACAGTTCTGCACGTGGTCCCCACACGACGGGCGGTGTCAGCATTACCTTGTAAGGGCACTTGATAAGGCACTACGGCTTTTCTTTGTCTTAGCTCATAGCGTTTTCGATTGTCTTCTTCACCATCTTCGTCTTCATCTTCGTCATCATCCTCCTCCTCATCGTCGTCATCCTCCTCCTCATTGTCTTCGCCTTCTTCAGAGGAATCTAAAAGTTTATTGGATTTTTATTTACTAAAATGATATGAGACTACAAATAAAATTGCACAACATAGAAGTAATATTGACCAGTCTCTCGCACTTTAAACCAGTTTGATATTTAATTTTTCCATTACCTTTAAAGCTAAAATCTGTCTGACAGCCAGTGATGCGGGACTGTCACTAGCTGCCATCAGACGCTCTTTATCCTAGTGAGTGATCGATTAAAAAGTACCAGGGTAGGTTACTCTGCCTCTCCGGGTCCAGCACAAGCTCTCCGCCTTTGTTTTAGCTGCAGCAGAGAGGTCATGCAGTAGTGCTCATCACCGCTGCAGCCAATCTGAGCTCTTGCCGTAGTGCTCAACACCGCTGCAGTCAAACTGTGAACTCATGGTGTAGTCAAAACCCAAACTGGGGCAGCGGCAGGGAGCGGTTACTGCACACAGGGAGCTCTTTTCATCTACAGGTATAAAAGTATGTGAGGCCCACTTTTCTTAAAGAGAACCTGTCAGCAGATTTGGCCCCTTTAAGCTGCGGCCACCACCACTGGGCTCTTATATACAGCATTCAAACATGCTGTATACAAGAGCCCAGGCCGCTGTGTAGAACATAAAAAACACTTTATAATACCTAAACGGTCGTTCGGTGCAGACTGGTGAGATGGGTGGTGCCGTTCTACGTGTGCGGCACCTCCTCTCTCGGCCATCTTTGTCGTCCTTCTGAAGCTTGGATGCATGACGTGTCCAACGTCATGCACACGCACCGGCATTGAGGTCCCGCTCATGCGCACCACAATACCTTGATCAACGTGCGCCTGCGCAAGACCTCAAAGCCGTCGTGTTAGAACGCTGTACATAAGAGCCCACTGGTGGTGGCCGCAGCTTATAGTAGCCAAATCTGGTAACAGGTTCCCTTTAACAGTACGTGCCTGCATCTATTAATTTACATTGAAATCTATGGAAGATGGATCCGCTTATTACCCTTTTGTTTTTTCATTCGAAGGATCAGTATTAATTGGACTAAGGCTACTTTCACACATCCGGTTTGAGCCGTGCGGCTCAATCCGGCTGTGAAACCTATGCAACGGATGCGGCGAAAACACTGCATCCTTTGCATAAGTTTTTACATGCGGCCGGTCCGTTTTTTTTCTGGTTGCGGCACGCTACTGAGCATGCGCAGTGGAAGAAACCGCATGCGGCGGCCGGATGCGTTTTTTTCCGCATCGCGCCGCATCCGGCGTCCATAGGCATGCATTGAAAAATGCGCCGCAGCGGCCGGATGTGGCACGATGCGGTTTTTTTGCCGGAGCAAAAAACGTTGCAGGCAACGTTCCATCTGGCCGCGGCATCGGCTAAATCTGCCGCATGCGGCAAAAAACGGACCGAACGCAAGCCCATGCGGCACAATACGGCACTAATGTAAGTCTATGCAAAAAAAAAAAACACAACCGGCGGCAAAAAAAACGTTTGCGGTTTTTCTGCAGAGCGCCGTATTGTGCCGCAGAGCAAAAACCGGATGTGTGAAAGTAGCCTAAACAATGTGAGCACAGAACATGCGTACGTCGGACATTCTGCCCTGAATGGGCTCAGTTACCTCCACTTTCTTCCTGATTGTCTGTAGTTTCTTCATCCAGCGGAGGCTCTGTGCGTTTCTGCTTCACACGAGAATACATGTCAATATTTTCCTGAAACGCAAGAAAATCAGTATCTGAATTCCCAGGTCATGTCGTAAACATCGTATTGGAGGGAATTTTCATTTATTTTTTATTTTACTTCCTAAATGAAGAAGGATTTCTTCATTAAGCATTCGTTAAGCAGAGCCTGGATGCCTTTCTTGAAAAGAAGGGAATTTTGTTTACTTACCGTAAATTCCTTTTCTTCTAGCTCCTATTGGGAGACCCAGACAATTGGGTGTATAGCTTCTGCCTCCGGAGGCCACACAAAGTATTACACTTTAAAAAGTGTAACCCCTCCCCTCTGCCTATACACCCTCCCGTGCATCACGGGCTCCTCAGTTTTGGTGCAAAAGCAGGAAGGAGGAAACTTATAAATTGGTCTGGGGTAAATTCAATCCGAAGGATGTTCGGAGAACTGAAACCATGAACCAAAAGAACAATTCAACATGAACAACATGTGTACACAAAAGAACAACCAGCCCGAAGGGAACAGGGGCGGGTGCTGGGTCTCCCAATAGGAGCTAGAAGAAAAGGAATTTACGGTAAGTAAACAAAATTCCCTTCTTTGTCGCTCCATTGGGAGACCCAGACAATTGGGACGTCCAAAAGCAGTCCCTGGGTGGGTAAAAGAATACCCTGATAAAAAGAGCCAACAACGGCCCTCCTCTTACAGGTGGGCAACCGCCGCCTGAAGGACTAGCCTACCTAGACTGGCATCCGCCGAAGCATAGGTATGCACTTGATAGTGTTTCGTGAAAGTGTGCAGACTAGAGCAGGTAGCTGCCTGACACACCTGCTGAGCCGTCGCCCGGTGCCGCAATGCCCAGGACGCACCCACGGCTCTGGTAGAATGGGCTTTCAGCCCTGAAGGAATCGGAAGCCCAGAAGAACGGTAGGCTTCAAAAATCGGTTCCTTGATCCACCGAGCCAAGGTTGACTTGGAAGCCTGCGACCCCTTACGCTGGCCAGCGACAAGGACAAAGAGCGCATCAGAACGGCGCAGGGGCGCCGTGCGAGACACGTAGATCCGGAGTGCTCTCACTAGATCTAACAAATGCAAATCCTTTTCACATTGGTGAATTGGATGAGGGCAAAATGAAGGTAAGGAGATATCCTGATTGAGATGAAAAGGGGACACCACTTTGGGGAGAAAGTCCGGGACCGGACGCAGAACCACCGTATCCTGGTGAAATACCAGGAAGGGGGCTTTGCATGACAGCGCTGCAAGCTCTGACACTCTTCGGAGTGATGTGACTGCCACTAGAAATGCCACCTTCTGCGAAAGACGTGATAGAGAGACATCCCGCAGCGGCTCAAAAGGTGGTTTCTGAAGAGCCCGTAGAACCCTGTTGAGATCCCAGGGTTCCAGCGGACGCTTGTAAGGTGGAACTATGTGGCAAGCTCCCTGCAGGAACGTGCTGACCTGCGGAAGCCTGGCTAGACGCTTTTGAAAAAACACGGAGAGCGCCGAGACTTGTCCCTTGAGAGAGCCGAGAGACAAACCCTTGTCCATTCCGGATTGAAGGAAGGAAAGAAACGTGGGTAAGGCAAACGGCCAGGGGGTAAACCCCTTATCAGAGCACCAGGCTAAGAAGATCCTCCAAGCTTTGTGATAGATCTTGGCTGACGTTGGTTTCCTGGCCTGTCTCATAGTGGCAATGACCTCTTGAGATAACCCTGAGGACGCTAGGAGCCAGGACTCAATGGCCACACAGTCAGGTTGAGGGCCGCAGAATTCAGATGGAAAAATGGCCCTTGCGACAGCAAGTCTGGTCGGTCTGGGAGCGCCCACGGTTGACCCACCGTGAGGTGCCACAGGTCCGGGTACCACGACCTCCTCGGCCAGTCTGGAGCGCCGAGGATGGCGCGGCGGCAGTCGGACCTGATCTTGCGCAACACTCTGGGCAGCATTGCCAGAGGAGGGAATACATAAGGCAGTCGAAACTGCGACCAATCCTGAACTAAGGCGTCCGCCGCCAGAGCTCTGATCCTGAGACCGTGCCATGAATGCCGGGACTTTGTTGTTGTGCCGAGACGCCATGAGATCGACGTCCGGCGTTCCCCAGCGGCAACAGATCTCTTGAAACACGTCCGGGTGAAGAGACCATTCCCTTGCGTCCCTGCCCTGGCGACTGAGAAAGTCTGCTTCCCAGTTTTCTACGCCTGGGATGTGAACCGCGGAGATGGTGGAGGCTGTGGCCTCCGCCCACAGCAGAATCCGCCGAACTTCTTGGAAGGCTTGACGACTGCGAGTGCCACTCTGGTGGTTGATGTACGCGACCGCCGTGGCGTTGTCCGACTGTATGCGGATCTGCCTGCCCTCCAGCCACCGATGGAACGCCTTTAGGGCTAGATACACTGCCCTTATCTCCAGAACATTGATCTGAAGGGAGGACTCTGTCGGAGACCAGGTTCCCTGAGCCTTGTGGTGGAGAAAAACCGCTCCCCACCCTGACAGACTCGCGTCCGTCGTGACCACAGCCCAGGATGGGGGCAGGAAAGATTTTCTCTTCGACAGGGAAGTGGGAAGAAGCCACCACTGAAAAGAGGTCTTGGCTGCCAGAGAAAGAGACGTTCCTGTCTAAGGACGTCGACCTCTTGTCCCATTTGCGGAGAATGTCCCATTGGAGTGGACGCAGATGAAACTGCGCAAAGGGAACTGCCTCCATTGCTGCCACCACCATCTTCCCCAGGAAGTGCATGAGGCGCCTCAAGGGGTGTGACTGGGCCCGAAGGAGAGATTGCACCCCTGTTTGCAGAGAACGCTGTTCGTCCAGCGGTAGCTTGACTATCGCTGAGAGAGTATGAAACTCCATCCCGAGGTAAGTCAGTGATTGGGTCGGAGTCAATTTTGACTTTGGGAAATTGATGATCCACCCGAACCTCTGGAGAGTCTCCAGAGCCACGGTCAGACTGTGTTGACGTGCCACCCGGGAGGGTGCCTTGACTAGGAGATCGTCTAAGTAAGGGATCACCGAGTGGCCCTGAGAGTGTAGGACCGCCACCACGGATGCCATGACCTTGGTTCGCTCGGGGGGCGGAGATGTTCTGAAAAAACAAGTCGGAGGACGAGAGCTGAACTCTATCCTGTAACCGTGAGACAGAATGTCCCTCACCCATCGGTCTTGGACATGTGGCCACCAGGCGTCGCAAAAGCGGGAGAGCCTGCCACCGACCGAGGATGCGGTTTGGGGAGGCCGAAAGTCATGAGGAGGCCGCCTTGGAGACGGTGCCTCCGGCGGTCTTTGGAGGCGTGACTTAGACCGCCATGCAGAAGAGTTTCTCTGGCTCTTCTGTGGCCTGTTGGACGATGAGGATTGGGACCTGGCTGAGGGCCGAAAGGACCGAAACCTCGATTGAAACTTTCGCTGTTGAGGTTTGTTTTGTTTAGACTGGGGTAAGGACGAGTCCTTTCCCTTGGATTGCTTAATAATTTCATCCAATTGTTCGCCAAACAATCGGTCGCCAGAAAAAGGCAAACCGGTCAAGAACTTCTTGGAAGCAGAGTCTGCCTTCCATTTGCGTAGCCACATGGCCCTGCGGACTGCCACCGAATTGGCGGATGCTACCGCTGTACGGCTAGCCGAGTCCAGGACGGCGTTCATGGCGTAGGATGAAAATACCGACGCCTGAGACGTCAAGACGCTACTTGCGGAGCAGAGGTACGGGTGACCGCATTAATCTCAGACAGACAAGCTGAGATAGCCTGGAGTGCCCACACTGCTGCAAAGGCTGGGGCAAAGGACGTGCCTATGGCTTCATAGATGGATTTCATTAGGAGCTCTGCCTGTCCGTGGCATCCTTGAGCGTTGAACCGTCAGCCACTGCTACTACGGATCTAGCCGCCAGTCTAGAGACTGGAGGATCCACCTTGGGACACTGAGCCCAACCCTTAACTACGTCAGAGGGGAAGGGGTAACGTGTGTCATTAAGGCGTTTAGTAAAGCGCTTGTCCGGGAAAGCCCTGTGCTTCTGGACAGCATCTCTGAAGTTCGAGTGATCGAAGAAAACACTCCGAGTACGTTTGGGAAACCTAAATTGGTGCTTCTCCTGCTGTGCTGCCGACTCCTCTATAGGTAGAGTTGGGGGAGAAAGATCTAGCACCTGGTTGATGGACGCTATAAGGTCATTTACTATGGCGTCCCCTTCAGGTGTATCAAGATTGAGAGCAACGTCAGGGTCAGAGTCCTGGGCTGCGACCTCCGCCTCATCCTCTAGAGAGTCCTCAAGCTGAGACCCCGAACAGCGTGATGAAGTCGGGGAAGATTCTGAGCGAGCCCGCTTAGCCGGTCTGGGACTGCGGTCCGTGCCGGAGTCCTCCACGTAATAACTAGAGGTCACCCCAGGAGCACGCTTCGTCGCAGACCGAGAGGGGCCTGGGGGCGATCCCGCAGTGCCCGGGGCCTGTGTAAGGGCCGGTCTGGGCTGCAAAGCTTCTAGTATCTTAGCAGACCATTTGTCCATAGACTGAGCCATGGATTGTGAGAGTGACTCAGAGTTTCTCAGCAAAAGCTGCAAACTCTGTCCCTGCCGCCTGGACAGGGGAAGCCGGCGGTTCTACCTGGGCCGAGGGTCCCACCAGTGCCCCAGGCTCCGGCTGAGCGAGTGCCACATGGCCCGAGCATTGCTCACAGTGAGGGTAGGTGGAACCTGCAGGTAGCATAGCCGCACAAGAGGTACAGGTTGCAAAATAACCCTGTGTCTTGGCACCCTTGCTCCTTGTGAACGACATGCTGTAGTCTCCCAGGAGAGTGATGAGGGATATATAGCCACAAGCTAACAGTACAGCCGAACCGAGAAAATGTATACAAATATATATATATATATATATATATATATATATATATATATATATATATATATATATATATATATATATACACAGTTCAGCACTCTAGGGGGCCCAGCCAGTGTGTGGCCACCAGATACCCTGCCTCGGGTCTCCCAGAGGTGCTGCCAGAAGTCCTCCACCGGCAGAATGTGCTTAAAACATGGCTGTCGGCGTTCACAGGGGAGGAGGGAGCCGTGGGCGTAACTACAAAAGTGCGGGAATCTGGTGCCCTAGAGTGATTAGTGAGGGGGGCGGAGGACAGCCAAGTGTGCTCCAGCCCTCACTGTCGGCGTCAGACCGACCGTCCCGCCCTTCCCCCTGACTGGCAGGCCCGGGGGCGGGAGTTTAAGGCACTAGGCCGCAAAAGCCGGGGACTAAAGTTAAAACCGCGGCCGGCAAGCAGGCGCGGTCGGCGCGGTAGTCCCGGTCTCATACCAACACCGCAGTCGCTGCAGCGTCTGAGATCAAGGTGCTCCATGCACCGTCCCCAAGGGGACACAGAGTACCTGTAGATGCAGGGCCCTGTCCCTGATGATACTCAGTCTCCTGTCCGTCCGAATCCCACAGGGGCTGCGGAGGGAGCCCGGTCCCAGTGCCTGGATGACCGGATAGGATCCCACTTCTCCCAGAGCCCCTAAGGGATGGGGAAGGAAAACGGCATGTGGCTCCGGCCTGTGTACCCGCAATGGGTACCTCAACCTTAACAACACCGCCGACTTAGTGGGGTGAGAAGGGAGCATGCCGGGAGCCCTGTTAGGGCCCTCTTTTCTTCCATCCGATATAATCAGCAGCTGCTGCTGACTAAAATGGGAGCATGAGTGCATGTGTGCCTCCTTCAACACAAAGCATAAAACTGAGGAGCCCGTGATGCACGGGAGGGTGTATAGGCAGAGGGGAGGGGTTACACTTTTTAAAGTGTAATACTTTGTGTGGCCTCCGGGGGCAGAAGCTATACACCCAATTGTCTGGGTCTCCCAATGGAGCGACAAAGAAGAAGGGAATTTTGTTTACTTACCGTAAATTCCTTTTCTTCTAGCTCCAATTGGGAGACCCAGACAATTGGGTGTATAGCTACTGCCTCCGGAGGCCACTTAAGTATTACACTTAAAAGTGTAAGGCCCCTCCCCCTCTGGCTATACACCCTCCCGTGGGATCACGGGCTCCTCAGTTTTAGTGCAAAAGCAAGAAGGAGGAAAGCCAATAACAGTTTTAAAGACAAATTCAATCCGAAGAACAACTCGGAGAAGTGAAACCATTCAACATGAACAACATGTGAACCCGAAAAACCAAAAATTCCTCAGAAAACAGGGCGGGTGCTGGGTCTCCCAATTGGAGCTAGAAGAAAAGGAATTTACGGTAAGTAAACAAAATTCCCTTCTTTTTCGCTCCTAATTGGGAGACCCAGACAATTGGGACGTCCAAAAGCAGTCCCTGGGTGGGTAAAAGAATACCTCGTGATAGGGCCGTCAAACAGCCCTGTCCTACAGGTGGGCGACCGCCGCCTGAAGGACTTGTCTACCTAGGCTGGCATCCGCCGAAGCGTAGGTATGCACCTGATAATGCTTGGTAAAAGTGTGCAGACTCGACCAGGTAGCAGCCTGGCACACCTGCTGAGCCGTAGCCTGGTGCCGTAATGCCCAGGACGCACCCACGGCTCTGGTAGAATGGGCCTTCAGCCCTGAAGGGATCGGAAGCCCAGCAGAACGGTAGGTTTCCAGAATTGGTTCCTTGATCCACCGCGCTAGGGTGGATTTCGAAGCTTGCGATCCTTTACGCTGACCAGCGACAAGGACAAAGAGTGCATCCGAACTGCGTAAGGGCGCTGTGCGGGAAATGTAGATCCTGAGTGCTCTGACCAGATCCAACAAATGCAAACTTTTCTCAACCTGATGGACTGGATGAGGACACAATGAAGGTAATGTGACATCCTGATTGATATGAAAGGAAGATACCACCTTAGGTAGAAACTCAGGAATCGGACGTAGGACCACCTTGTCCTGGTGAAAAACCAGGAAGGGGGATTTGCATGAGAGTGCCGCTAGCTCGGACACTCTCCGAAGAGACGTGACCGCCACTAGAAAAGCCACTTTCTGTGAAAGACGAGAAAGGGAAACCTCTTTCAAAGGCTCGAAAGGTGGCTTTTGGAGAGCAATCAGAACTTTGTTCAGATCCCAGGGCTCTAACGGCCTCTTGTAAGGGGGAATGATATGACAAACCCCTTGCAGGAACGTGCGTACCTGAGTAAGACGTGCTAGGCGTTTCTGAAAAAATACAGATAACGCTGAGACTTGCCCTTTAAGCGAGCTGAGCGACAGACCTTTTTCCAACCCTGATTGCAGGAAGGAAAGAAAAGTAGGCAATGCAAAAGTCCAGGGAGAAGCTCCCTGAACAGCGCACCAAGATAAGAATATTTTCCACGTCCTGTGGTAGATCTTGGCTGAGGCTGGTTTTCTAGCCTGTCTCATGGTGTCAATCACCTTTCGAGATAATCCTGAAGCCGCTAGGATCCAGGACTCAATGGCCACACAGTCAGGTTCAGGGCCGCAGAATTCAGATGGAAAAACGGCCCTTGAGATAGCAAGTCTGGCCTTTCTGGTAGCGCCCATGGCTGGCCTACCGTGAGGTGCCACAGATCTGGGTACCACGATCTCCTCGGCCAGTCTGGGGCGACGAGGATGGCGCGACGGCAGTCGGCCCTGATCTTGCGTAGCACTCTGGGTAACAATGCCAGAGGTGGGAACACATAAGGCAGCCGGAATTGCGACCAATCTTGAACTAAGGCGTCTGCAGCCAGAGCTCGGGGATCGTGAGACCGTGCCATGAAAACCGGGATCTGGTTGTTGTGCCGTGACGCCATCAGGTCGACGTCCGGCATCCCCCAGCGGCGACAGATCTCCTGAAACACGTCCGGGTGAAGGGACCATTCCCCTGCGTCCATGCCCTGGCGACTGAGGAAATCTGCTTCCCAGTTTTCCACGCCTGGGATGTGAACTGCGGATATGGTGGAAGCCTTGTCTTCCACCCACGTCAGTATCCGTCGTACCTCCTGGAAGGCTTGCCGACTGCGTGTTCCCCCTTGGTGGTTGATGTACGCCACCGCTGTGGAGTTGTCCGACTGAATTCGGATCTGTTTGCCTTCTAGCCACTGCTAGAAGGCTTGAAGGGCAAGATACACTGCTCTGATTTCTAGGATATTGATCTGAAGGGTGGACTCTTCCTGAGTCCACGTCCCTTGAGCCCTGTGGTGGAGAAACACTGCTCCCCACCCTGATAGACTCGCGTCTGTCGTGACTACTTCCCAGGATGGGGGTAGAAAGGTCTTTCCTTTCGACAAAACGGTGGGAAGAAGCCACCACCGAAGAGATTCCTTGGCCGCCTGAGAAAGGAAGACTTCTCTGTCGAGAGACGTCGACTTCCCGTCCCATTGGCGGAGAATGTCCCATTGTAGTGGACGCAGATGAAACTGCGCGAATGGGACTGCCTCCATTGCTGCTACCATCTTCCCTAGGAAGTGCATTAGGCGTCTCAAGGGGTGTGACTGGCCTTGTAGGAGAGATTGCACCCCCGTCTGCAGCGAATGCTGCTTGTCCAGTGGAAGCTTCACTATCGCTGAGAGAGTATGAAACTCCATGCCAAGATATGTCAGCGACTGTGTCGGGGTTAGAGTTGACTTTGAAAAGTTGATGATCCACCCGAAACTCTGGAGAGTCTCCAGTGCAACATTCAGGCTGTGTTGGCATGCCTCTTGAGAGGGTGCCTTGACCAGTAGATCGTCCAAATACGGGATCACAGAGTGACCCTGAGAGTGCAGGACTGCTACTACTGCTGCCATGACCGCTACTACTGCTGCCATGACCTTGGTGAAGACCCTTGGGGCTGTCGCCAGCCCGAATGGCAGAGCTACGAACTGAAGGTGTTCGTCTCCTATAACAAAGCGTAGAAAACGCTGGTGCTCTGGAGCAATCGGCACGTGGAGATAAGCATCCTTGATGTCTATTGATGCTAGGAAATCTCCTTGAGACATTGATGCGATGACGGAGCGGAGGGATTCCATCCGGAACCGCCTGGTTTTCACGTGCTTGTTGAGCAGTTTTAGGTCCAGAACAGGACGGAAAGACCCGTCCTTTTTTGGCACCACAAACAAATTGGAGTAAAAACCGTGACCTTGCTCCTGAATAGGAACAGGGGTCACCACTCCTTCTGCCTTTAGAGTGCACACCGCCTGCAGAAGAGCATCGGCTCGGTCGGGAGGTGGAGAAGTTCTGAAGAATCGAGTTGGAGGACGAGAACTGAACTCTATCCTGTACCCGTGAGACAGAATGTCTCTCACCCAGCGGTCTGTGACCTGTGGCAGCCAAATGTCGCCGAAGTGGGAGAGCCTGCCACCGACCGAGGATGCGGAGAGAGGAGGCCGAGAGTCAGGAGGAAGCCGCCTTGGTAGCGGGTCTTCCGGCTGTCTTTTTTGGACGAGACTGAGTCCGCCAAGAATCTGAGCTCCTCTGATCCTTTTGCGTCCTTTTGGACGAGGAGAACTGGGACCTGCCTGAACCTCGAAAGGCCCGAAACCCCGACTGTCCTCTCTTCTGTTGGGGTTTGAATTGTCTGGGCTGAGGTAAGGAGGAATCTTTACCCTTAGAGTGCTTAATGATTTCATCTAAGCGCTCCCCGAACAGTCGGTCACGAGAAAAAGGCAAACTGGTTAAACATTTTTTGGAAGCAGAATCTGCCTTCCATTCCCTCAACCATAAGGCCCTGCGTAAAACCACGGAGTTGGCTGATGCCACTGCCGTACGGCTTGTAGAGTCCAGAACAGCATTAATCGCGTAAGACGCAAATGCAGACATATGAGAGGTTAAGGAAGCCACCTGCGGAGTCGAGGTACGTGTGACCGTGTCAATCTGGGTAAGACCAGCTGAAATAGCTTGGAGTGCCCATACGGCTGCGAATGCCGGAGCCAGAGACGCGCCAATAGCCTCATAGATGGATTTTAACCAGAGCTCCATCTGTCTGTCCGTGGCATCTTTAAGTGAAGCACCATCTTCCACCGCCACTAAGGATCTAGCCGCCAGCCTAGATATTGGAGGATCCACCTTGGGACACTGGGTCCAGCCCTTGACCACCTCAGGTGGAAAAGGGTAACGTGTATCCTTAAGCCGTTTGGAAAACCGCTTATCCTGGTAAGCGTGGTGTTTCTGGATTGCCTCTCTAAAGTCAGAGTGGTCCAGAAATACACTTAATTTACGCTTGGGATACCTGAAGTGGAATTTCTCTTGCTGTGAAGCTGTCTCCTCCGCAGGAGGAGGAGGGGGAGAAATATCCAACATTTTATTGATGGACGCTATGAGATCATTCACTATGACGTCACCATCAGGTGCATCTAAATTGAGAGCGGTCTCAGGATCAGAATCCTGACCAGCCATCTCTGCCTCATCACACAGAGAGTCCTGCTGGGACCCCGACCAGTGTGATGAAGTCGAGGGCCGCTCATAGCGGGCTCGTTTAGGCTGTCTGGGACTGTCGTCCGTGTCAGAGCCATCACCCTGGGATGCCACAGATACCCCCGGATCCCGGAGCTGTCCCTGAGGGGGACCGGGAAGTAATAAGTTAACAGAATCCATGGTCTGAGGGACTGGTCTGGACTGTAATGTTTCAAGAATTTTAGTCATAGTCACAGACATTTTGTCAGCAAAGGCTGCAAACTCCGTCCCTGTCACCTGGACAGTATTCGCAGGGGGTTCTGCCTGAGACACCTCCAGCAGAGGGTCCGGCTGAGCAAGTGTCACAGGGGCCGAGCACTGCACACAGTGGGGGTCAGTGGAACCAGTCGGTAGAACAGCCCCACATGCGGTACAAACTGCATAGAAAGCCTGTGCCTTGGCACCTTTGCGTTTTGCGGTCGACATGCTGTTATGTCCTCTGTTAGTAATCTAAAAGGATATATAGCAGAGACTATCCAGCGACCGTACAGTGCAATGTATAGTTGCAAGCAAACAATACAAATATACACTTTGGTATCAGTGGGGGTCAGCCCTTGAGGGCAGCTTACCGCCCGCTGAAAAGCGGGTGTGTGGGCACCAGAATCCCGTGTCTGGGTCTCCCAGTCTCCTCTCTCCAGCTCAGACTGCACATGTAATGGCTGCCGGCGTCCTTGTGAAGAGGGGCGGACCGTGGGTGTGCCACAGACAAAAAGCGGGAAACTAGCGTCCCACTGTGCCCAGTGTGAGGGCTGGAGTATGTAAAGCAGACTCCAGCCCTCAGCGCTGACGATCTCCACAGCGTCCCACCCACACCCTGACTGGCAGGTCTGGGGGCGGTAACGAACCGAAACTAGGCCGCAAAAGCCGGGGACTCGAGTAATAAGCGCGGCCGTCCTATGTGCACGGTCAGCGCGGAGGTCCCCGGCGCACCACAAGTCTCAGCCGCGCCGCAGCGCTACTGACAACAACGGTCGCGCAGCAGTTTCAGACACATGTACCTCTCTCAGCAAGGCTGCAGATAGTGCGCCGGGGATTACAGCGCTGCGCGCTGGTGCCAGGCCTAACACACCCAGCAATGCTGTGGTGTGCGCGCGATATGTACGGGGATACAGAGTACCTTGTCGTAGCAGGGCCTTCCCTGACCGTACTCAGCTCCATTCCAGCAGGTTCTCCGGGTCTGTGGATGGAGCCCGGCCTCAGTGCCTGGAGACCGGCCAAATCTCACTTCACCCAGAGCCCTAAGGGGGATGGGGAAGGATGCAGCATGTGGGCTCCAGCCTCCGTACCCGCAATGGGTACCTCAACCTTAACAAACACCGCCGACAAAGAGTGGGGTGAGAAGGGAGCATGCTGGGGGCCCTATATGGGCCCTCTTTTCTTCCATCCGACATAGTCAGCAGCTGCTGCTGACTAAACAGTGGAGCTATGCATGTATGTGTGCCTCCTTCGCACAAAGCATGAAAACTGAGGAGCCAGTGATCCCACGGGAGGGTGTATAGCCAGAGGGGGAGGGGCCTTACACTTTTAAGTGTAATACTTTGTGTGGCCTCCGGAGGCAGTAGCTATACACCCAATTGTCTGGGTCTCCCAATTAGGAGCGAAAAAGAAATTTAATATTACCAGTTATGTATATTAGATTTTATGACAGGGTATTGATCCAGGGAACTAGTCTGATTGCCGGATGTGCAGTCGGGAAGGAAATTTTTTCCCCATTGGAACTTGTTTGCCACATTGCGTTTTTTTTGCCTTCCTCTGGATCAACATGATAGGCTACAGGTTGAACTAGATGGACTTAAGAGTCTCCCTTCAACCTTAAAAACTATGATACTATGAAGAAGTTAAAGGGAACCGGTCAGCAGAAATTTCGCCCAAATCCTAAAAGATTCCCCCTCTGCAGCTCCTGGGCTGCATTCTAGAAAGGTCAGTGTTATTATTGTGCCCAATGTGAGACCAAAATAAAGTCTTTATAAAGTGGTACCTTTTTGTATTCAGATACTGTAAATGTGACACAGGGGCGGGCTTTCTGGCGTCCGTTATTCTGCCTCCTGGTCCTGTATGCCGCCCCCATCGCTCCTTTCCATAGCTGATGCACCGCCCACTGCTCCAGCCATCCCCGCGCATGCCCAGTGCCAGTCTTACGGGACTGAGCAGTGTGACCGCTGGTGACGTGTGCGCAGGCAAGTGATTATGGGCGGGGCTGTGATTGTTATCAGCAAGTACCCGCCCATAATCTCGTGAGCGCGCAAACCTCACCAGCGGTCACTGTGCTCAGGGTAGTGCTAGACTGTATGGGCTGCTTCCAGGGATGACGTCCCTTTTGTCACGTGATAGTATTTTGAACACGCCCCTATCACGTGACAAAAGGGAAGTCATCCCTGGAAGCAGCCCATACAGTCTAGCACTACCCTGAGCACAGTGTGTCTGACCGCTGGTGAGGTTTGCGCGCTCACGAGATTATAGGCGGGTAGTTGCTGATAACAATCACAGCCCCGCCCATAATCACTTGCCTGCGCACACGTCACCAGCAGTCACACTGCTCAGTCCCGTGAGACTGGCACTGGGCATGCACGGGGATGGCTGGAGCAGTGGGCGGTGCATCAGCTATGGAAAGGAGCGATGGGGGCGGCATACAGGACCAGGAGGCAGAATAACGGACGCCAGAAAGCCGGCCCCGTGTCACATTTACAGTATCTGAATACAAAAAGGTACCACTTTATAAAGACTTTATTTTGGTCTTACATGGGGCACAATAATAACACGGACCTTTCTAGAATGCAGCCCAGGAGCTGCAGAGGGGGAATCTTAGGTTTTGGGCGAAATTTCTGCTGACAGGTTCCCTTTAAGTAACTTTCTAAATAGTCTGTATTAAAAGTCTACCATTCTGCTGCAGCCCATTGTTAAAGTCTTTATAAATTCTGCAGATTACTTTCATTGATTACAAATTCATCAGCAACCCTGCGCCCAAGGTTCCCCCGCGCCCGGAATGGATATTGAACATAGATCTGCATTGCACAGGGGTGGCAGCATGTGCAGTATAAGGGAGGGCAGATAAAATAGTCTCTAGTGAAGGAGGAAAGTACCAGAAGAAGAAAATAAGTGCAGGATAGAAGTCTTCACAATAACCCATGGTCGATAAGGAAATATTAACGCATTAATTCTCAAAGCTCTTGATCAGTTCAGAGGTACGAAGTCTTTCCTTACGTGAGTGACAATTCTGGAGAGTGAGTTGTAGTATTAGAAAAACTATAAAAAGGACAGCACAAGTTAGGCTGTATCGAAACCAGCTGTACGCTATGCAAGATAAAAGCTCTCAAGGCAGAAAAAAGACAGCAAATGGAAAACTTGCTTATTTTCATACCTGTTAACCAACTAAAGCAAATAAATATAACTCTGTAACCCCTTCACAATCAAGGACTAATATACATGCATACATATGTTGTATGGGGCCTCACTCCAATTACTGCTGCAGTCATCCCTGCTCGGGTTTGCTGAGCTGCTCAGCAGACATTTGCACCTGTTAACCCCTTTGATTGCATGGTCAAACTAACAGTACGATCTAATGCTCTCCGGCGGGAATCGCGCTGTTCCCACAACCATCGGTGGCCCTGTGACGACATCATGAGGCACCAATGTGTTAGTATGGCAGATGACCCATGTCACTGTCATGATGTGTTTCCTGTGAATGCCGGCAGAGTGCCAACACTCACAGTAATTTCACCTGATCAGAGCAACGGGATCAGACACTGCAGTCAAAGTCGCTGGGGGTGTAGGGACTAGTAAAATCAGAAGAAAAAAAAAAGTAACTAAACCCAATGGAGAATAAAAAAAATTAAAAAACATTTGGTATCGCCACATTCAGAAATGCTCAATCGTTCAAAATGTAAAGTAAGTTAATTTGATCGTTAAGCAAGAAAAAGAAAAACCAAAAACTCCAAAATTACATTTTTTTGGTGGCCGCAACACTGCAATAAAATGCAATAACAGATGATCAAAACATCACAACTATGTACAAATTGTAGAATTCAAAATGCAAGCTCAGAGCGCAAAAAAAAAAAAAAAAAACAAAAAAAACAAAACCGTCACTGAGCCCCAGATAAAAAAAAGAAAAAAATAAAAAGGAGTACCCTACGGGTCTCAGATAACGCTAAAAGCATAATTTTTTTTTTCTCTACAATTAAGAATTTTATTTATTTTTTTTTTACCATTTAACAATACATGTTTGGTACAGTTAGGTCCAGAAATATTTGGACAGTGACACAATTTTCGCGAGTTGGGCTCTGCATGCCACCACATTGGATTTGAAATGAAACCTCTACAACAGAATTCAAGTGCAGATTGTAACGTTTAATTTGAAGGTTTGATCAAAAATATCTGATAGAAATTGTAGGAATTGTCACATTTCTTTACAAACACTCCACATTTTAGGAGGTCAAAAGTAATTGGACAAATAAACCAAACCCAAACAAAATATTTTTATTTTCAATATTTTGTTGCGAATCCTTTGGAGGCAATCACTGCCTTAAGTCTGGAACCCATGGACATCACCAAACGCTGGGTTTCCTCCTTCTTAATGCTTTGCCAGGCCTTTACAGCCGCAGCCTTCAGGTCTTGCTTGTTTGTGGGTCTTTCCATCTTAAGTCTGGATTTGAGCAAGTGAAATGCATGCTCTATTGGGTTAAGATCTGGTGATTGACTTGGCCATTGCAGAATGTTCCACTTTTTTGCACTCATGAACTTCTGGGTAGCTTTGGCTGTATGCTTGGGGTCATTGTCCATCTGTACTATGAAGCGCCGTCCGATCAACTTTGCGGCATTTGGCTGAATCTGGGTTGAAAGTATATCCCGGTACACTTCAGAATTCATCCGGCTACTCTTGTCCGCTGTTCTGTCATCACAAGTGACCCAGTGCCATTGAAAGCCATGCATGCCCATGCCATCACGTTGCCTCCACCATGTTTTACAGAGGATGTGGTGTGCCTTGGATCATGTGCCGTTCCCTTTCTTCTCCAAACTTTTTTCTTCCCATCATTCTGATACAGGTTGATCTTGGTCTCATCTGTCCATAGAATACTTTTCCAGAACTGAGCTGGCTTCATGAGGTGTTTTTCAGCAAATTTAACTCTGGCCTGTCTATTTTTGGAATTGATGAATGGTTTGCATCTAGATGTGAACCCTTTGTATTTACTTTCATGGAGTCTTCTCTTTACTGTTGACTTAGAGACAGATACACCTACTTCACTGAGAGTGTTCTGGACTTCAGTTGATGTTGTGAACGGGTTCTTCTTCACCAAAGAAAGTATGCGGCGACCATCCACCACTGTTGTCATCCGTGGACGCCCAGGCCTTTTTGAGTTCCCAAGCTCACCAGTCAATTCCTTTTTTCTCAGAATGTACCCGACTGTTGATTTTGCTACTCCAAGCATGTCTGCTATCTCTCTGATGGATTTTTTCTTTTTTTTCAGCCTCAGGATGTTCTGCTTCACCTCAATTGAGAGTTCCTTAGACCGCATGTTGTCTGGTCACAGCAACAGCTTCCAAATGCAAAACCACACACCTGTAATCATCCCCAGACCTTTTAACTACTTCATTGATTACATGTTAACGAGGGAGACGCCTTCAGAGTTAATTGCAGCCCTTACAGTCCCTTGTCCAATTACTTTTGGTCCCTTTAAAAAGAGGAGGCTATGCATTACAGAGCTATGATTCCTAAACCCTTTCTCCGATTTGGATGTGAAAACTCTCATATTGCAGCTGGGAGTGTGCACTTTCAGCCCATATTATATATATAATTGTATTTCTGAACATGTTTTTGTAAACAGCTAAAATAACAAAACTTGTGTCACTGTCCAAATATTTCTGGACCTAACTTTATCTATGAACTTGTACTGACCTGGGGAATCCTACTGCCAGGTCAGTTTTCCCATATACTGTACATGGTAAAGAAGAAAAAAAATCATGCAATTGCACTTTTTTTGCAATTTCACCACACTTTAGAGTTTTTCAGTACACTATATGGTAAAACTGACGTTAAAAGCCCTCATATGGCAATAAATATTGACACAAAAATACGTTATGGCTCTTTGAAGAAGGGGAGGGGGGAAAAAAACCCCGAAAAATCGCAATGGGTGAAACACGTGCACAGCAATTTCTCATCTTAACTTGCATTTCTGCTTGTTGATTTTTTTTTTATTCCAGTTTGTGGTGCATGTACTTTCATTTACTTACAACTAAGAAAAACAACTAAAAAAAAAAAAAGAGAATTTTGTTACTTACCGTAAATTTTTTCTTATAGTTCCGTATTGGGAGACCCAGACCATGGGTGTTTAGCTTCTGCCTCCGGAGGACACACAAAGTACTACACCTAAAAGTGTAGCTCCTCCCTCTGAGCTTATACACCCCCAGGTGAGCCAGTCACAGCCAGTTTAGTGCAAAAGCTGAAGGAGAATAGCCACCCACAAGTAGAACAGAGCAAGAACCGGAACAACCGGAGACTCTGTCCACGACAACAGCCGGTGAGAACACACGGAACAAGAAACTGCCAACAGGCAACAGGGAGGGAGCTGGGTCTCCCAATACGGAACTATAAGAAAAAGAATTTACGGTAAGTAAACAAAATTCTCTTTTTCTTTATCGTTCCTATGGGAGACCCAGACCTTGGGACGTTCCAAAGCTGTCCATGGGTGGGAAGAAGGGAATTTTGTTTACTTACCGTAAATTCCTTTTCTTCTAGCTCCAATTGGGAGACCCAGACAATTGGTGTACAGCTACTGCCTCCGGAGGCCACACAAAGTATTACACTTAAAAGTGTAAAGCCCCTCCCCTTCTGCCTATACACCCCCCATGGGATCAAGGGCTTCTCAGTTTTAGTGCCAAAGCAAGAAGGAGGAAAGCCAATAACTGGTTTAAAAACAAATTCAATCCGAAGGAATATCGGAGAACTGAAACCATTGAACATGAACAACGTGTACCCGAAAAAAAACAAAAAGCCCGAAGGAAACAGGGCGGGTGCTGGGTCTCCCAATTGGAGCTAGAAGAAAAGGAATTTACGGTAAGTAAACAAAATTCCCTTCTTCTTTGTCGCTCCATTGGGAGACCCAGACAATTGGGACGTCCAAAAGCAGTCCCTGGGTGGGTAAAATAATATCTCGTGATAGGGCCGTAAAACGGCCCTTTCCTACATGGGGGCGATCGCCGCCTGAAGGACTTGTCTACCTAGGCTGGCGTCCGCCGAAGCGTAGGTATGCACCTGATAATGCTTGGTAAAAGTGTGCAGACTCGACCAGGTAGCCGCCTGGCACACCTGCTGAGCCGTAGCCTGGTGCCGTAATGCCCAGGACGCACCTACGGCTCTGGTAGAATGGGCCTTCAGCCCTGAGGGAACCGGAAGCCCAGCAGAACGGTAGGCTTCAAGAATTTGTTCCTTGATCCACCGAGCCAGGGTGGATTTGGAAGCTTGCGACCCTTTACGCTGACCAGCGACAAGGACAAAGAGTGCATCCGAGCGGCGCAGGGGCGCCGTGCGGGAAATGTAGATTCTGAGTGCTCTCACCAGATCCAACAAATGCAAATCCTTTTCACATTGATGAACTGGATGAGGACACAAAGAAGGTAAGGAGATATCCTGATTGAGATGAAAGGAGGATACCACCTTAGGGAGAAACTCCGGAAATATCTTCCACGTCCTGTGGTAGATCTTGGCGGAGGTTGGTTTCCTAGCCTGTCTCATGGTGGCAATGACGTCTTGTGATAATCCTGAAGACGCTAGGATCCAGGACTCAATGGCCACACAGTCAGGTTCAGGGCCGCAGAATTCAGATGGAAAAAACGGCCCTTGAGACAGCAAGTCTGGTCGGTCTGGTAGTGCCCACGGTTGGCCTACCGTGAGATGCCACAGATCCGGGTACCACGACCTCCTCGGCCAGTCTGGAGCGACGAGGATGGCGCGGCGGCAGTCGGACCTGATCTTGCGTAGCACTCTGGGCAACAGTGCCAGAGGTGGAAACAGATAAGGTAGCCGGAACTGCGACCAATCTTGAACTAAGGCGTCCGCCGCCAGAGCTCGGTGATCGTGAGACCGTGCCATGAAAGCCGGGACCTTGTTGTTGTGCCGGGACGCCATTAGGTCGACGTCCGGCATCCCCCAGCGGCGACAGATCTCCTGAAACACGTCCGGGTGAAGAGACCATTCCCCTGCGTCCATGCCCTGGCGACTGAGGAAGTCTGCTTCCCAGTTTTCTACGCCCGGGATGTGAACTGCGGATATGGTGGATGCTGTGTCTTCCACCCACGTCAGAATCCGCCGGACTTCCTGGAAGGCTTGCCGACTGCGTGTTCCTCCTTGGTGGTTGATGTATGCCACCGCTGTGGAGTTGTCCGACTGAATTCGGATCTGCTTGCCTTCCAGCCACTGCTGGAAGGCTTGTAGGGAAAGATACACTGCTCTGATTTCCAGAACATTGATCTGAAGGGTGGACTCTGGCTGAGTCCACGTACCTTGAGGCCTGTGGTGGAGAAAAACTGCTCCCCACCCTGATAGACTCGCGTCTGTCGTGACCACCGCCCAGGATGGGGGTAAGAAGGACTTTCCTTTTGACAATGAGGTGGGAAGAAGCCACCACCGAAGAGATTCCTTGGCCGCCTGAGAAAGGGAGACGTTCCTGTCGAGGGACGTCGACTTCCCGTCCCATTGGCGGAGAATGTCCCATTGTAGTGGACGCAGATGAAACTGCGCGAAAGGGACTGCCTCCATTGCTGCTACCATCTTCCCTAGGAAGTGCATGAGGCGCCTCAAGGGGTGCGACTGGCCTTGAAGGAGAGATTGCACCCCTGTCTGTAGTGAACGCTGTTTGTCCAGCTGAAGCTTCACTATCGCTGAGAGAGTATGAAACTCCATGCCAAGATAAGTTAGCGATTGGGTCGGGGTTAGATTTGACTTTGAAAAGTTGATGATCCACCCGAAACTCTGGAGAGTCTCCAGCGCAACGTTCAGGCTGTGTTGGCATGCCTCTTGAGAGGGTGCCTTGACAAGTAGATCGTCCAAGTAAGGGATCACAGAGTGACCCTGAGAGTGCAGGACTGCTACTACTGCTGCCATGACTTTGGTGAAGACCCGTGGGACTGTCGCCAGCCCGAAAGGCAGAGCTACGAACTGAAGGTGTTCGTCTCCTATAACGAAGCGTAGAAAACGCTGGTGCTCTGGAGCAATCGGCACGTGGAGATAAGCATCCTTGATGTCTATTGATGCTAGGAAATCTCCTTGAGACATTGAGGCGATGACGGAGCGAAGGGATTCCATCCGGAACCGCCTGGTTTTCACGTGCTTGTTGAGCAGTTTTAGGTCCAGAACGGGACGGAAAGACCCGTCCTTTTTTGGCACCACAAACAAATTGGAGTAAAAACCGTGACCTTGCTCCTGAAGAGGAACAGGGATCACCACTCCTTCTGCCTTTAGAGTGCACACCGCTTGCAGAAGAGCATCGGCTCGGTCGGGAGGTGGAGACGTTCTGAAGAATCGAGTTGGAGGACGAGAACTGAACTCTATCCTGTACCCGTGAGACAGAATGTCTCTCACCCAACGGTCTTTGACCTGTGGCAGCCAAATGTCGCCAAAGCGGGAGAGCCTGCCACCGACCGAGGATGCGGAGAGAGGAGGCCGAAAGTCATGAGGAAGCCGCCTTGGTAGCGGTTCTTCCGGCTGTCTTTTTTGGGCGTGACTGAGCCCGCCAAGAATCTGAGCTCCTCTGATCCTTTTGAGACCTTTTGGACGAGGAGAATTGGGACCTGCCCGAGCCTCGAAAGGACCGAAACCCCGACTGTCCCCTCCTCTGTTGGGGTTTGTTTTGTCTGGGCTGAGGTAAGGATGAATCCTTACCCTTGGACTGTTTAATGATTTCATCCAATCGCTCACCAAACAGTCGGTCACCAGAAAATGGCAAACTGGTTAAGCACTTTTTGGAAGCAGAATCTGCCTTCCATTCCCTTAACCACAAGGCTCTGTGTAAAACCACGGAGTTGGCGGACGCCACTGCCGTACGGCTCGTAGAGTCCAGGACAGCATTAATCGCGTAAGACGCAAATGCAGACATTTGAGAGGTTAAGGACGCCACCTGCGGAACAGATGTACGTGTGACCGTGTCAATCTGTGTAAGACCAGCTGAAATAGCTTGGAGTGCCCATACGGCTGCGAATGCTGGAGCAAACGACGCGCCGATAGCTTCATAGATGTTTTTCAACCAGAGCTCCATCTGTCTGTCAGTGGCATCTTTAAGTGCAGCCCCATCTTCCACTGCAACTATGGATCTAGCCGCAAGCCTGGAGATTGGAGGATCCACCTTGGGACACTGGGTCCAGCCCTTGACCACGTCAGGGGGAAAGGGATAACGTGTATCCTGAAGTCGTTTGGAGAAACGCTTATCTGGATAAGCGTGGTGTTTCTGGACTGCCTCCCTGAAGTCAGAGTGGTCCAGAAAAGTACTCAATTTACGCTTGGGATACCTGAAATGGAATTTCTCCTGCTGTGAAGCTGACTCCTCCACAGGAGGAGCTGGGGGAGAAATATCCAACATTTTATTGATGGACGCTATGAGATCATTCACTATGGCGTCCCCATCAGGTGTATCCAGATTGAGAGCGGTCTCAGGATCAGAATCCTGATCAGCTACCTCCGCCTCATCATACAGAGAGTCCTCCTGCTGGGACCCTGACCAGTGTGATGAAGTCGAGGGCCGCTCCCAGCGAGCTCGCTTAGGCTGTCTGGGACTGTCGTCCGTGTCAGAGCCGTCACCCTGGGACGCATGGGACACCCCCGGAGCCCGGAGTTGTTCCAACTGAGGGGGACCAGGGAGCAATGATTCAACAGCGCCCATGGTCTGAGTTACCGGTCTAGACTGCAAAGTTTCTAGAATTTTAGTCATAGTCACAGACAATCTATCAGCAAAAACTGCAAACTCCGTCCCCGTCACCTGGACAGTATTCACAGGTGGTTCTCCCTGGGTCACCTCTAGCAGAGGCCCCGGCCGAGCAAGTGCCACAGGGGCCGAGCACTGCACACAATGGGGGTCAGTGGAACCTGCCGGTAGAATAGCCTCACATGCGGTACAAGCAGCATAGAAAGCCTGTGCCTTGGCACCCTTGCTTTTTGTGGACGACATGCTGTTGTCTCCTCTGAGCAATCTAGGAGGGTATATAGCCAAGAATCAACAGCGACCGTACAGTGTAATGTATAGCATGCAAGCATAAAAATACAAATGTACACTTCGGCACTAGTGGGTTCAGCACCACAGGTGCTGCTTACCGCCCGCTCAAAAACAGGTGTGTGGTCACCAGAATCCCGTGTCTGGGTCTCCCAGAACTTGTCTCCCTTCTCCAGCTCAGACTGCACACAGGAATGGCTGCCGGCGTCCTGTGGAGAGGGGCGGACCGTGGGCGTGCCTCAGACAAAGTGCGGGAAACTGGCGTCCCACTGTGTCCAGTGTGAGGGCTGGAGTATGTAAAGTAGACTCCAGCCCTCTGCGCTGACGTTCTGTACAGCGTCCCGCCCTTCCCCTGACTGGCAGGCCTGGGGGCGGGAACGAAACGAAACTAGGCCGCAAAAGCCGGGGACTCGAGTAATAAGCGCGGCCGTCATATATGCACGGCCAGCGCGGAAGTCCCCGGCGCACCACAAGTCCCAGCCGCGCCGCAGTGTAAAACTGACAGCAGCGGCCGGCGCGGCAGTTCCCAATACATTGACACACTCAGCAAAGCTGTAGTTAGTAATGGCACAAGCGCGCAGCGCTGTTGTCCCCGGCGCACTAACACACCCAGCAATGCTGCAGTGTGTCTGTGCGTGGTCTGTACGGGGACACAGAGTACCTTAATGTAGCAGGGCCCTGTCCCTGACGATACTCAGCTCCATATCCAGCAGATTCCCCAGGGGCTGTGGATGGAGCACGGTCTCCTGTGCCTGGAAACCGGTAAGATCCCACTTCACCCAGAGCCCTAAGGGGGATGGGGAAGGAAAGCAGCATGTGGGCTCCAGCCTCCGTACCCGCAATGGGTACCTCAACCTTAACAAACACCGCCGACAAAAGTGGGGTGAGAAGGGAGCATGCTGGGGGCCCTGTCCTGGGCCCTCTTTTCTTCCATCCGACATAGTCAGCAGCTGCTGCTGACTAAACAGTGGAGCTATGCGTGGATGTCTGACCTCCTTCGCACAAAGCATGAAAACTGAGAAGCCCGTGATCCCACGGGGGGTGTATAGGCAGAAGGGGAGGGGCCTTACACTTTTAAGTGTAATACTTTGTGTGGCCTCCGGAGGCAGTAGCTATACACCAATTGTCTGGGTCTCCCAATGGAGCGACAAAGAAATAAACAGAAAAAACTAAGAAGTAGGCGGAACCTAACTTCACAAATGGGCGACTGCCGCCTGAAGGATGCGTCTGCCCAAGCTCGCATCTGCCGAAGCATGAGCATGAACTTGGTAGTGCTTCGAGAAGGTATGCAGGCTAGTCCAAGTGGCAGCCTGACAGACTTGTTGAGCCGTAGCCTGGTGCCTAAAAGCCCAAGAGGCACCGACAGCTCTGGTCGAGTGTGCTTTGATCCCCGGAGGGGGAGGCACCTGAGTACTCTGGTAGGCGTCCGAAATGGTCGACCTAACCCAACGGGCTAAGGTCGGCTTAGAAGCAGGGAGGCCCTTGCGCCGACCTGTGGTTAGCACAAAAAGAGAGGTGCACCGCCTAAGCGCAGCGGTGCGAGACACATAGATCCGGAGAGCACGCACCAGATCTAGAGTATGCAGCGCTTTCTCAAAGCGATGAACAGGGGCCGGACAGAAGGAAGGTAGGGTAATGTTCTGGTTAAGGTGGAAAGGAGAGACCACCTTAGGAAGAAAGTCCGGAGTCGGACGGAGAACAACCTTGTCTTGATGAAAGACTAAAAAAGGTGACTCCGAGGAGAGCGCAGCCAGATCAGAGACTCTCCTGAGGGAAGTTATGGCCACTAGAAAGGCCACTTTCTGTGAAAGACGATACAAAGAAACCTCCCTAAGAGGCTCAAAGGGGGGTTTCTGCAAGACCGTGAGAACCAAGTTAAGGTCCCAGGGGTCCAAGGGCCGCCGGTAAGGCGGAATGATGTGAGACGCGCCCTGCATGAATGTGCAGACCTGAGCCAGCCGAGCGAGACGCCGCTGGAACAGCACTGATAGAGCTGAGACTTGTCCCTTGAGAGAGTTGAGGGACAGTCCTAGCTGCAGACCGGACTGTAGAAAAGACAGAAGGGTCGGCAAGGAGAATGGCCAAGGAGGATGGTCGGTAGAGCGACACCAGGACAGGAAAATTTTCCAAGTCCTGTGATAGATCTTAGCGGAGGAAGACTTACGGGCCAGAGTCATAGTGGAGATGACTTCAGGAGGGATAACAGAAGCCGTCAAAATCCAGGACTCAAGAGCCACGCCGTCAATTTGAGTGCCGCAGAATTCGGACGGAAAAACGGACCTTGCGAGAGTAGGTCTGGACGGTCCGGGAGATGCCACGGCATCTCTACGGACAGTTGGAGCAGGTCCGGATACCAAGCTCGCCTGGGCCAGTCCGATGCAATGAGGATGACTCGACGACCCTCCATTCTGATCTTGCGCAGGACTCTGGGCAAAAGAGCTAGAGGGGGAAACACGTAGGACAGACGAAACTGGGACCAGTCCTGAACCAGAGCGTTCGCGGCGAAGGCCTGAGGATCGTGGGAGCGAGCCACGTAAACAGGAACTTTGTTGTTGTGACGGGATGCCATTAGATCCACGTCCGGAGTACCCCATTTGCGGCAGATCGACTGAAATACTGCCGGGTGCAGGGACCACTCGCCACCGTCCACGCTTTGACGGCTGAGATAATCTGCCTCCCAGTTGTCCACGCCTGGGATGTGGACTGCGGATATGGTGGACCTGGAGTCCTCCGCCCATTGAAGAATGCGTTGTACCTCCATCATTGCCAGGCGGCTGCGTGTCCCGCCTTGATGGTTGATGTAGGCAACCGCTGTCGCGTTGTCTGACTGGACTCGAATGTGCCTGCCCGCCAACAGGTGGTGAAAGGCTAGGAGAGCTAGAAGCACGGCTCTGGTTTCCAGCACATTGATTGAAAGGGCTGACTCGGACGGAGTCCAAGTGCCCTGTGCTCTGTGGTGGAGACATACCGCTCCCCAGCCGGATAGACTAGCATCCGTGGAGAGAATCACCCAGGACGGGGCCAGGAAGGAGCGCCCTTGGGACAGTGAGAGGGGCCGAAGCCACCACTGAAGAGAGCTCTTGGTCCGTGGCGACAGAGCCACTAACTTGTGTAAGGAGGAAGGCCGCTTGTCCCAACAGCGGAGAATGTCCAGCTGCAGAGGACGCAGATGGAACTGGGCAAAGGGAACAGCCTACATGGACGCCACCATTTGACCCAGCACCTGCATCAGACGCCTGAGGGTATAACGGCGGGGCCTCAGGAGAGAGCGCACCGCCAACTGGAGTGACAGCTGTTTGTCTAAGGGCAACTTCACAAGTGCCGGCAAAGTCTCGAACTGCATCCCTAGGTACGTGAGACTCTGGGTCGGAGTCAGAGTGGATTTGGGAAGATTGACAAGCCACCCGAATTGGGCTAGAGTGGCGAGAGTGAGCGAGACACTCCGCTGACAGTCTGCGCTGGATGGAGCCTTGACTAGAAGGTCGTCCAGGTAAGGGAGCACTGCCAACCCCTGGAGGTGCAGAACCGCAATCACTGCTGCCATGAACTTGGTGAATACCCGAGGGGCCGTGGCTAACCCGAAGGGGAGAGCCACGAATTGGAAATGATCTTCTCCTATTGCAAAGCGTAGCCAACGCTGGTGTGAAACTGCAATTGGCACATGTAGATAGGCATCTCTGATGTCGATGGACGCCAGGAAATCCCCTTGGGTCATTGAGGCAATGACTGATCGCAGAGACTCCATGCGAAAGTGCCGCACCCGAAAATGCTTGTTGAGAAGCTGGAGATCCAGGATGGGTCGGAAGGTACCGTCCTTTTTGGGAACTAGGAAGAGGTTTGAGTAAAAACCTCTGAACCGTTCTCGGGCGGGAACTGGTACAATTACTCCGTTGGCCTGCAAGGCTGCCATGGCCTGTGAGAAGGCGGCGGCCTTGGAGCAGGGGGGAGTTGAGAGAAAAAATCTGTTTGGCGGGCTGGAAGAGAATTCTATCCTGTAGCCGTGGGAGATGATATCTCTCACCCACTGATCGGAGACTTGTTGAAACCAAGCGTCGCCAAAGTGGGAGAGCCTGCCACCGACTAAGGACGTTGCTGGAGCGGGCAGAGAGTCACGAGGAGGCTGCCTTAGTGGCAGAACCTCCTGCGGTCTTCTGTGGACGCGCTTTTGAGCGCCAGTTGGATTTCTGTTCCTTAGCTGAGTTAGCGGACGAGGCGGAGGGCTTAGAGGACGACTAGTTGGAGGAACGAAAGGAGCGAAACCTCGACTGAATCCTACCCTGGACAGGTTTCCTGGTCTTGGTCTGTGGCATGGAAGTACTCTTCCCGCCAGTAGCTTCTTTAATAATTTCATCCAGCTGTTCACCGAACAGCCGGGAACCAGCAAAAGGGAGCCCAGCAAGGAACTTCTTTGAAGAAGCATCTGCCTTCCACTCTCGAAGCCACAAGATCCTGCGGATAACGAGGGAATTAGCCGAAGCCACCGCAGTGCGGTGAGAAGCCTCCAGCATGGCAGACATGGCATAAGAAGAAAAAGCTGAAGCTTGAGAAGTTAAGGCAACCATCTCAGGCATAGATTCTCTGGTGAGGGAATGCATCTCCTCCAGAGAAGCAGAGATGGCTTTGAGGGCCCACACTGCTGCAAAAGTTGGGGAAAACGCGGCCCCCGTCGCTTCATACACGGATTTGGCCAGAAGGTCAATCTGACGGTCAGTGGAATCCCTAAGGGAAGTGCCATCAGCCACCGACACAACGGTCCGGGCTGCGAGCCTAGACACCGGAGGGTCTACCTTTGGGGAGTGAGCCCACTCCTTGACCACCTCAGGTGGAAAGGGAAAACAGTCATCAGAACCACGCTTTGGGAAACGTTTGTCAGGACAGGCCCTGGGTTTGGTCACAGCGGACTGAAAACTGGAGTGGTTAAAGAACACACTCTTTACTCTCTTAGGCGAGGTAAACTGGTGCTTTTCTGCCAGAGAGGGTTGCTCCTCTGACACTGGCGGATTGAGATCCAGTACAGAATTAATGGAAGCAATCAAGTCACTAAGTTCTGAGTCACCCTCAGAAAGATCAATGGGGCACATGGAGTTAGCCTCCGAACCCCCTGTAAAGGCATCCTCCTCATTCTGCGAGTCAGCTCTTGAATCAGAGCCGCGGGATGAAGAGGGAGAGGAAACCCTGCGGCGCCTCTTAGGAGGACAGGGTCTGTGCCCTGATGATGAATCCTCTGTGAGCTCCAGTGGACGGAGGTCAGAGGATAGGGATCCTAAAGGACCCTTAGCAAGAGTATTAGAGGCACCCTGTGAAGGGGGCTGATGCATATTCAAAGTCCTGGACAGAAGTCCCATGGACTCAGCAAATGACTGGGATATAGACCTAGAGAAGGACTCTACCCAGGCCGGGGGGTCAGCCACAGGTGCAGAAGCAGCCTGAGAGACCACTGGGGGTGAGACTCCAGGCTGTGGCACCGGCAAGTTAGAGCAGACATCACAATGTGGATAGGTGCTCGGCTCAGGCAGCAGGAGCTTACATGCAGCGCATGCAGTATAAAGCTTTGGAGCCTTTCTCCTCGTGTGAGACATGCTGCTGGAGTGGAAAACAGCTTCTACAAAGAGAATGAACCCCAGGGAGTATATACAGAGGTCCACAACCAGAGACCGGCTGTGGCTTACCAGACCGCTGGAAGCAGTGTTGTGTGCCCTCCAGATCCCGAAGCCCGGACCTCCAATGCACAGCACCTCAGCAGGGATGCAGAGTGCAGGATGGCCCAGCGCAGAGTGAACCCTGTCCAAGAAAATGGCCGCCGGAGCGAAGAGAGGGGGCGGGGGCGTCCCTGTAGGAAAGTGGGATCTGGAGGGCCATAGAGACCTGCAGGGGAGGAGTCACGCACAAGCAGTGGGGAGTGTCCCTCCCCTGTGCAGGACGGCCGCCGGGAGGAGCCGTGCCTCTCCCTCTGCATGAGTGACATGCGAGGGCAGGTAACAGAAACTAGGCCCCCGGCAAAGCCGGGGCCTAAATTTGAGCAGCGAGGCCGACGCGCAGGCACCATCGGCGCGGTTCTCAGGCGAAAGCCAGAGGACCCGCCGGAAATGCCAAAACAAATACAGCAAACACACACTCCCCATACAATAAAGGGCATGGACCCCCAACATATGAACGTCTCAGGTACTTAGCTGCTGAGACGCAGGGCCAGGTCCCTGGGGATGAGTGCTCCGGTCCAGCAGAGTCCTAAAGGAGCTGTGGACGGAGACCGGTCTCCTGCCAGGCATGGAGACCGCGCTGGCTCCCACTTCAATCCAGAGCCCAGGAGTGATGGTGAAGGAGCACGGCATGTAAGGCTCCAGCCTTGGAAAATCAACCTTACAACACCGCCGACACAGTGGGGCGAGAAGGGATATGCCGGGAGTCCAGACGTGGACCCGCACTTCTTCAATCTTTTTCCAAAAAAAAAAAAATCACATGAGAATGCATGTGTGGATGTATGCCTCCTGAACACAAAGCGATAAACTGGCTGTGACTGGCTCACCAGGGGGTGTATAAAATCAGAGGGAGGAGCTACACTTAAGTGTAGTACTTTGTGTGTCCTCCGGAGGCAGAAGCTAAACACCCAAGGTCTGGGTCTCCCAAAGGTACGATAAAGAAAGTATCTTACATCATAAATCACATGATTTATAAATCATCCATGTACAAAAACATTGTAACAATGAGCACTGCTCAAATGCAAAATCTTTCACGGCCTATTTAAGACTATACTCTACCGGATACGTCACAATGTCTCTAAGGCTAGTTTCACACTTGCGTTGGACGGCTTCCGTAGCATTGCGTTGTGTGACGGATGTAACGGATGCGTTGCATATAGTGGCACAACGCAATGCTACGGATCGTACAAAACAACGGAAAGCTTTATTTTTTTCTTCTTTACAGTTTACCGGCAGCCGACTATTGTGAACGATCAGCTGATCGCTCTCAATAGCCGGCGGCCGGTCGCTCAGCTGAGCGCCGTCACTAGCCGGCGGCCGGTCGCTCAGCTGAGCGCCGTCACTAGCCGGCGGCCGGTCGCTCAGCTGAGCGCCGTCACTAGCCGGCGGCCGGTCGCTCAGCTGAGCGCCGTCACTAGCCGGCGGCCGGTCGCTCAGCTGAGCGCCGTCACTAGCCGGCGGCCGGTCGCTCAGCTGAGCGCCGTCACTAGCCGGCGGCCGGTCGCTCAGCTGAGCGCCGTCACTAGCCGGCGGCCGGTCGCTCAGCTGAGCGCCGTCACTAGCCGGCGGCCGGTCGCTCAGCTGAGCGCCGTCACTTGCCGGCGGCCGGTCGCTCAGCTGAGCGCTGTCACTTGGGCGCTCAGCTGAGCGCTGTCACTTGCCGGCGGGCGCTCAGCTGAGCACTGTCACTTGCCGGCGGCCGGGCATGCCGGCGCTCAGCTGAGCGCTGTCACTTGCCGGCGAGCGGGCATGCCGACGGGCGGGCGCTCAGCTTCGGCCACCGAGAGACAACTAAAATAAAGTTTGTGATTTAAAAAAAAAAAAAAAAAAAAAAAAAAAAAAGCATGCGCAGTGAAATCCCACGGATTGCGCTGCTCAAAAAACGTTGCATGCTGCGTTCCTTCCGCCCGACGCAGCGTCAAAATAACGACGCTGCGTCGTCCAGCGGATGCAACGCAGACACTTGCGTTACAGTGCGTCATCCATACGAGTCTATGGAGAATAGCGCAGTGCGTTAACGGACTGCGCTATTCTCCATAGTGACGGAATGCGCTGAACGCAAGTGTGAAAGTATCCTTACTATGTTATTCAGCTGGAAAAATGTAGTACCGCACGCAAATATGATAGAAGAAGGGAATTTTGTTACTTACCGTAAATTCCTTTTCTTCTAGCTCTTATTGGGAGACCCAGACGATTGGGGTATAGCTACTGCCCTCTGGAGGCCACACAAAGCACTACATCAAAAGTGCAAGGCCCCTCCTCCTCTGGCTATACCCCCCCCGTGGTATCACGGGTTCTCCAGTTTTAGTGCCAAAGCAAGAAGGAGGAAGCCAATAACTGGTTTAAACAAATTAACTCCGAATAACATCGGAGAACTGAAAAACCGTTCAACATGAACAACATGTGTACCCGCAATCAACAAAAAAACATCCCGAAGGACAACAGGGCGGGTGCTGGGTCTCCCAATAAGAGCTAGAAGAAAAGGAATTTACGGTAAGTAACAAAATTCCCTTCTTCTTCAGCGCTCTATTGGGAGACCCAGACGATTGGGACGTCCAAAAGCTGTCCCTGGGTGGGTAAAGAAATACCTCATGTTAGAGCTGCAAAAACAGCCCTCCCCTACGGGGGTGTCACTGCCTCCTGCAGGACTCTTCCACCTAAGCTGGCATCCGCCGAAGCATAGGTATGCACCTGATAATGCTTGGTGCAAGTGTGCAGGCTGGACCAGGTGGCTGCCTGGCACACTTGTTGAGCCGAAGCCTGGTGTCGCAATGCCCAGGACGCACCCACGGCTCTGGTAGGATGGGCCTTCAGCCTTGATGGAACCGGAAGCTCAGCAGAACGGTAGGCTTCAAGAATTGGTTCTTTGATCCATCGAGCCAGGGTGACCTTAGAAGCCTGCGACCCTTTGGGCTTACCAGCGACAAGGACAAAGAGTGCATCCGAACGGCGCAAGGGCGCCGTGCGGGAAATGTAGATTCTGAGTGCTCTCACCAGATCTAACAAAAGTAAATCCTTCTCATACCGATGAACTGCATGAGGACAAAACGAAGGCAAAGAGATATCCTGATTAAGATGAAAAAAGGATACCACCTTCGGGAGAAACTCCTGAATGGGGCGCAGCACTACCTTGTCCTGGTGGAAGACCAGGAAAGGAGCCTTGGATGACAGCGCTGCCAGCTCAGACACTCTCCGAAGAGATGTGATCGCTACCAGAAAAGCCACTTTCTGTGATAGTCTAGAAAGTGAAACCTCCCTCAGAAGCTCGAAGGGCGGCTTCTGGAGGACAACTAGTACCCTGTTCAGATCCCATGGATCTAACGGCCGCTTGTACGGGGGTACGATATGGCAAACCCCCTGTAGGAACGTGCGCACCTTAGGAAGGCGCGCCAAACGCCTCTGAAAAAAGACGGATAGCACCGAGACCTGACCTTTAAGGGGGCCGAGCGACAAACCTTTTTTCTAACCCAGATTGCAGGAAAGATAGAAAGGTAGGCAATGCAAATGGCCAGGGAGACACTCCCTGAGCAGAGCACCAGGATAAGAATATCCTCCACGTTCTGTGGTAGATCTTAGCAGACGTGGGCTTCCTAGCCTGTCTCATGGTGGCAACGACCCCTTGGGATAATCCTGAAGACGCTAGGATCCAGGACTCAATGGCCACACAGTCAGGTTCAGGGCCGCAGAATTCCGATGGAAAAACGGCCCTTGGAACAGTAAGTCTGGTCGGTCTGGTAGTGCCCACGGTTGGCCGACCGTGATATGCCACAGATCCGGATACCACGCCCTCCTCGGCCAGTCTGGGGCGACGAGTATGACGCGGCTGCAATCGGATCTGATCTTGCGTAGCACTCTGGGCAAGAGTGCCAGAGGTGGAAACACATAAGGGAGCCGGAACTGCGACCAATCTTGCACTAAGGCGTCTGCCGCCAGAGCTCTTTGATCGCGAGACCGTGCCATGAAGGTTGGGACCTTGTTGTTGTGCCGGGACGCCATTAGGTCGACGTCCGGCCTTCTCCATCGGCGACAGATTTCCTGAAACACGTCCGGGTGAAGGGACCATTCCCCTGCGTCCATGCCCTGGCCACTGAGGAAGTCTGCTTCCCAATTTTCTACGCCGGGGATGTGAACTGCGGATATGGTGGAGGCCGTGGCGTCCACCCACATCAGAATCCGCCGGACTTCCTGGAAGGCTTGCCGACTGCGTGTCCCCCCTTGGTGGTTGACGTATGCCACCGCTGTGGAGTTGTCCGACTGAATTCGGATCTGCCTTCCTTCCAGCCACTGCTGGAAGGCTATAAGGGCAAGATACACTGCTCTGATTTCCAGAACATTGATCTGAAGGGTGGACTCCTGCTGAGTCCACGTACCCTGAGCCCTGTGGTGGAGAAAAAACTGCTCCCCACCCTAACAGACTCGCATCTGTCGTGACCACCGCCCAAGACGGTGGTAGGAAGGATCTTCCCTGTGATAATGAGGTGGGAAGAAGCCACCATTACAGAGAGTCCTTGGCCGTCTGTGAAAGGGATACTTTCCTGTTCAGGGATGTTGACTTCCCGTCCCATTGGCGGAGAATGTCCCATTGAAGTGGACGCAGATGAAACTGCGTAAACGGAACCGCCTCCATTGCTCATCTTCCCGAGGAAGTGCATGAGGCGTCTTAAGGAGTGCGACTGACCTTGAAGGAGAGTCTGCACCCCAGTCTGTAGTGACCGCTGCTTGTCCAGCGGAAGCTTCACTAGCGCTGAGAGGGTATGAAAATCCTGCCAAGATACGTTAGTGATTGGGTCGGTGACAGGTTTGGCTTTGAGAAGTTGATGAGCCACCCAAACGTCTGGAGAGTCTCCAGCGCAACATTCAGGCTGAGTTGGCATGCCTCTTGAGAGGGTGCCTTGCCAAGTAGATCATCCAAGTAAGGGATCACAGAGTGTCCCTGTGAGTGCAAGACTGCTACCCCTGCCGCCATGACCTTGGTGAACACCCGTGGGGCTGTCGCCAGACCGAATGGCAGAGCTACGCACTGAAGATGGTCGTCACCTATCACGAAACGTAGAAAAACATTGGTGCTCTGTAGCAATCGGCACGTGGAGATAAGCATCTTTGATGTCTATTGATGCTAGGAAATTTCCTTGAGACATTGAGGCAATGGCGGAGCGGAGGGTTTCATCCGGAACCGCCTGGCCTCCACGTGCTTGTTGAGCAGTTTTAGGTCCAGAACGGAACGGAAAGAGCCATCCTTTTTTGGCACCACAACCAGATTGGAGAAAAACCGTGTCTTGTTCCTGAAGAGGAACAGGGATTACCACTCCTTCTGCCTGCAGAAGAGCCTCGGCTCGGTGGGGAGGTGGGGACGGTCTGAAGAATCGAGTCGGAGGACGAGAACCGAACTCTGTCCTGTGCACGTGGGCACAATGTCCCTCACCCACCGGTCTGTGACCTGTGGCAGCTAAATGTCGCCAAAGGCGAGCGAGTCTGCCATCAACCGTGGATGCGGAGAGATGAGAGAGCTGAGAGTCATGAGGAGACCGCCTTGGTAGCGGTTCCTCCGGCTGCCTTCCTTGGGCGTGATTGAGCCCGGCCGGAAGCTGAGCCCCTCTGAGGCTTTTCAGCCCTTTTGGACGAGGACAAGTGGGACCTGCCCGAGCTTGGGAAGGACCGAAACCTCGACTGTCCTTCCAGGACAGCATCAATAGGGTAAGTCGCAATGCAGACATTGCGAGGTTACGGACGCCCCTGCGGCATAGATGTACATATGCTCAAGACCAGCTGCGTCAAGAACAGCTGAAAGCTTAGGGTGCCCCTACGGCTGTGAATGCCGGAGCAACCGACACGCCGATAGCCTCATAGACAGATTTCAATCAGAGTCCATCTGTCAGTCAATGGCATCTTTAAGTGAAGTCCCATCTCCACTGCAACTATGGCTTTAGCCGCAAGCCTGGAGATTGGAGAATCCACCTTTGGACCCTGGGTCCAGCGCTTGACCACGTCAGGGGGAAGGGGATAACGTGTATCCTTAATACGTTTGGAGAAAACGCTTATCTGGTAAGCGTGGTGTTCCTGGACTGCTTCTCTGAATTCAGCGTGGCCAGAAAAATACTCAATATACGTTTGAGCTACTGGAATGGGACTTCTCCTGCTGTGAAGCTGACTCCTCCGCTGGGGGAGCTGAGGGAGAAAGATCCAACATTCCATTGATGGACGCTATAGGATCATTCCTCATGGCGTCACCATCCGGTGTATCCGGATTGAGAGCGGTGTCAGGATCAAAGTCCTGATGAGCTACGTCTGCCTCACCATACAGAGAGTCCTCCTGGGACCCCCCCGGAGCACCGATTTTATTCCAAATGAGGGTGGCCAGGGAGCAATGAACCAGATTGCGCATGGCCTGTCTGATGACAATATATCAGCCAAAACTGCAACTCTGTCCCTGTCCTTGGACAGGGTTGACAGGTTGTTTCCTTTGGCCACATCTAGGAGAGACCCCGGCTGACCAAGTGCTACAGGAGAGCATTGCAGACAATGGGGGTCAGTGCCGTGGAACAGTATCACATGCAGTAAAAACAGCATTGGAAGCCTGTGTTGCTTATATGCTGCTGCCGACTAGCCATCTAGGATTATAGCGCCAAGAATGGCGACCGTACAGTGCAATGTATAGCATACCAGCACAAGTACAAATGACCACTGCAGCACATGCAATACAAGCAGCGTAGAAGCCTGTGCCGTGGCACCCCAGCTCTACTGCTGCTGTAGACTAGTCATCTAGGGGAATATGGCCCAGAAGAGTGACCATACAGTGCAATGTATAGCATACAAGCACCAGTACAAATGCACACTGCAGCCCATGCAAAACAAGCAGCATAGAAAAAAACCTGTGCCCCAGCACCCTTGGTTTTCTGCTGCTATAGTCTAGCCCTTCCAGGAGAATATAGCTAAGACTAGCGACTGTACAGTGGAATGTACAACACAAAAACACAAATGAGCATCTCAGTCTGCGATACAAGTAGCCTAGAAAGCCTGTGCCTTAGCACACCTGCTTTCCTGCTGCTAATGTGTCGCTCCCCAAGCGGGCATATAGCGACCTGTGCAGTTAAAAACAACACATGTACACACTGCATTTATCTGTGTTCAGCACTATGTGTGCCGCTTACCGCCCGCCTATCAGCGGGTGTATGATCGCCACCGTCCTGCCTGGTTGCTGAAAATCCGAGCTCGGACTTCAGTAATGGCTGCCGGCTTCTTCCCCAGCTCATGTGAGGAGGGGCGGGCCGTGGGCGTGCCCCCAAGGCAGAGCGGGAATCCGGCGCCCGACAGTGTGCAGTGAGAGGGCTGGAGCATGTAAAAAGGCTCCAGCCCTCGGCGCTGCTGATTGCTCAGCGCCTGTCCCCTTCCCTGAGTGACAGGGAGGGGGCGGGAACGAAGCGGCCCTAGGCCGCAGAAGCCGGGGACTGTATTTATAAGCGCCGCCGCCGTAAAAGCGCGGTCGGCGCCCAGTCCCCGGCGAACTACAAGTCCCAGCCGCGCCGCCGCTCCCGGAGCGTCCGGCGCGGTAGTTCCCAAAACACAAAGTCACTCAGCAAGCTGCAGTGACTGTAACCCATTACTGTCCCCGGCGCACTAGCACACCCAGCAAGCCTGGAGTGTGCTGTGCCTGTGTGTACGGGGACACAGAGTACCTGTAATGGTGCAGGGCCATGTCCCTGAACGGTACTCCAGCTCCGTATCCAACAGGTTCAAATGGGTCTGTGGATGGAGCCCGGCGTCAGAGCTTTGAGGCCGGCAGGATCCCACTTCCACAGAGCCTCTCAGGGGGATGTGGAAGGAAAGCAGCATGTCAGGCTCCAGCCCTGTACCAGCAATAGGTACCTCAACCTTACAACACCATCCAGGGGTGAGAAGGGAGCATGCTGGGGACACTATATGTGTCCTCTTTTCTTCCATCCGACATAGTCAGCAGCTACTGCTGACTAAAATCTGTGGAGCTATGCGTGGATGTCTGACCTCCTTCGCACACAAAGCTAAAACTGGAGAACCCGTGATACCACGGGGGGGGTATAGCCAGAGGAGGAGGGGCCTTGCACTTTTGATGTAGTGCTTTGTGTGGCCTCCAGAGGGCAGTAGCTATACCCCAATCGTCTGGGTCTCCCAATAGAGCGCTGAAGAAATTACAAGAATCTAATCAGTTTTAGCCATTATGATACTGGTTAGTCGAACAGAAATTTAGGCACCAGTGGCTTATGTAACGTACCCATTATAGTCTATGCTGTGGTAAACAGTGTTTTTGCATTTTGTGAGAGACCAGAAAATGAAAGAAAATACACAGTAACTTCATAAGATACTAGGCACTCAGATTTATGTGACATACCACAGCACTAGCAAATCGGTATCTGAGGAAGGCCCAGAGCAAAGAGTCGAAACATTAAAGATTGTTATTAAGGCAATAGAATCAAAATTTGTCACAGAAATCGGAATGTCAAGTACCTCATGACGTTACATGGTGTTTCTTTTTCGCTCCTAATTGGGAGACCCAGACAGTGGGTGTATAGCTACTGCCTCTGGAGGCCGCACAAAGAACTACACTTAAAAGTGTAAGGCCCCTCCCCTTCTGGCTATACACCCTCCCGTAGGAGTACGGATTCCTCAGTTTTAGCTTTGTGCGCAGGAGGTCAGACACGCACGCATAGCTCCATTGTTTTTAGTCAGCAGCAGCTGCTGACTATGTCGGATGGAAGAAAAGAGGGCCCATACAGGGCTCCCAGCATGCTCCCTTCTCACCCCACTGTATGTCGGAGGTGTTTGTAAGGTTGAGGTACCCATTGCGGGTACGGCGGCAGGAGCCCACATGCTGATTCCTTCCCCATCCCTTTTTACAGGGCTCTGGGTGAAGTGGGATTTACTGGTCTCCAGGCACTGAGACCGTGCTCCATCTACAGCCCCTGGAGAAGATGCTGGATGGAGCGGAGTACATCAGGGACATGGCCCTGCTTCCTCAAGGTACTCTGTGTCCCCGTGCATTTGGCGCTCACACCGCAGCATGCTGGGTGTTGTAGTGCGCCGGGGGACATCAGCGCTACGGCGCTTGTGCCATGGCCTCATTCAGCTTCGCTGAAGCAGGCACACTTCTGGGAATCGGTCGCGCCGGCCGCTGGGACTGCGGCGCGGCTGGCACTTGTGGTGCGCCGGGGACTTCAGCGCGGCCCGCGCTTTTACGGCGGCCGCGCTGATAACTCGAGTCCCCGGCTTTTGCGGCCTGCTTCCGTTCGTTCCCGCCCCCAGACCTGCCAGTCAGGAGAGGGGCGGGACGCTGGCCACTTCTGGGAATCGGTCACGCCGGCCGCTGGGACTGCGGCGCGGCTGGCACTTGTGGTGCGCCGGGGACTTCAGCGCGGCCCGCGCTTTTACGGCGGCCGCGCTGATAACTCGAGTCCCCGGCTTTTGCGGCCTGCTTCCGTTCGTTCCCGCCCCCAGACCTGCCAGTCAGGAGAGGGGCGGGACGCTGGCCAGTGCATCAGCGCCGAGGGCTGGAGTCGTTTTTACATACTCCAGCCCTCACAATCGGCACAGAGGGGACACTGTTTCCCGCACTTTTGTTTGGGAACTCCCACGGACCGCCCCTCTCCACAGACGCCGGCAGCCATTCCTGCTGACACGCTGAGCTGCAGAGGGGAGCCGGGGAGACCCAGACAAGGAATTCTGCGCCTCTTACCCGCTATTCAGCGGGCGGTAAGCAGCCCTCAGGGCTCACCCCCTCTTGTGCCAGTAGTATTCTTAGTATTTTGTTTCTACAAATACTTGGTATTACATAGCGCTGGTCGCCCTTTGGCTATAGACTCTCTCACATTGCAGAGAGCCAGCAGCATGTCGTCCGTAAAACGCAAGGGTGCCAAGGCACAGACATTATATGCTTCCTGCACCGCATGTGGGACTTTTCTACCGGCAGGCTCCACGGACCCCCATTGTGTGCAGTGCTCGGCCCCTGCGGCGCTTGCACAGTCGGGACCTCTGCTGGACGTGACCCAGGGTGTACCACCTGTGAATGCTGTCCAGGTGACAGGAACTGAGTTTGCAGCTTTTGCTGACAGAATGTCTCTCACTATGTCACAAATTCTTGACACATTGCGAGCTAGGCCTGTACTTCAGGCCACGGACACTGTGCAATCATTGCCCCCTGGTCCCCCTCAGCTCCAAGCTCCGGGACGGGCATATACACCTCAGGGTGAAGACTCTGACTCGGACGATGGCCCCGGGCAGCCTAAGCGGGCTCGCTATGACGGGCCTTCACATTCATCTCAATGGTCAGGATCCCAGCGAGATGAATCTATGGGTGATGAGGCGGACGTAACTGATCAGGATTCTGATCCTGGGACCGCTCTCAATCTAGATACACCAGATGGTGACGCCATAGTTAATGATCTTATATTTAACATCAATAAGATGTTAAATATTTCCCCACCAGCTCCTCTTGTAGAGGAGTCAGCTTCGCAGCACGAGAGAATCCATTTCAGATACCCTAAGCGTACATTAAGCACTTTTCTGGACCACGCTGACTTTAGAGACGCAATCCAGAAACCCCACGCTTATCCTGAAAGGCGTTTTCCTAAACGGCTTAAAGATACACGCTACCCTTTTCCCCCTGAGGTGGTCAAGGGTTGGACCCAGTGTCCAAAAGTGGATCCTCCAATTTCCAGGCTTGCAGCTAGATCCTTGGTTGCAGTTGAAGATGGAGCGGCACTTAAAGATGCCACTGACAGGCAGATGGAGCTCTGGCTGAAATCCATCTATGAAGCGATTGGAGCGTCATTAGCGCCTTCTTTTGCGGCCGTATGGGCACTCCAAGCTATCTCAGCCGGGCTTGCGCGAGTCGACTCAGTCACACGTGCATTTGCCCCGCAGGTAGCACCATTGACCTCGCAAATGGCGGCATTCGCGTCGTACGCGGTTAATGCTGTTCTTGACGCTACAAGCCGCACGGCAGTGGCGTCAGCCAACTCCGTTGTTTTGCGTAGGGCCCTGTGGTTGAGACATTGGAAAGCAGATTCTCATTCCAAGAAGTGCTTAACCAATTTGCCTTTTTCTCGTGACCGATTGTTTGATGATTTCATCCAAACGCTCTCCAAACACTCCAAGGGTAAGGACTCATCCTTACCGCAACACAGACAAAACAAACCCCAACAGAGGAAGGGTCAGTCTGGTTATCGGTCCTTTCGAGGACCGGGCAGGTCCCAATTCGCCTCGTCAAAAAAGACTCAAAAAGACCAGAGACGCTCAGATTCTTGGAGGTCTCAGTCACGCCCAAAAAGGACAGCCGGAGGAACCGTTGCCAAGACGGCGTCCTCCTGACTTGCGGTCTCCGATTCCCACACCCGCGGTCGGTGGGAGGCTTTCCCATTTTGGCGACATTTGGCTGTCACGCGTCAAAGACCGTTGGGTGAGGGATATTCTGTCTCACGGGTACAGGATAGAGTTCAGTTCTCGTCCGCCAACTCGTTTCTTCAGAACTTCTCCACCACCAGACCGAGCCGATGCTCTGTTGCAGGCGGTGGCCGCTCTAAAGGCGGAAGGAGTGGTGACCTCCGTCCCTCTTCAGGAACAAGGTCACGGTTTTTACTCCAATCTGTTTGTGGTCCCAAAAAAGGACGGATCGTATCGACCCGTCCTGGATCTAAAGTTGCTCAACAGACACGTAAAAGTCAGGAGGTTCCGGATGGAATCCCTACGCTCCGTCATAGCCTCAATGTCTCAAGGAGATTTTCTAGCATCAATAGATATCAAAGATGCGTATCTCCACGTGCCGATCGCACCAGAGCATCAGCGTTTCCTACGCTTCGTCATACACGACGAACACCTACAGTTCGTAGCGTTACCTTTCGGTCTGGCAACAGCCCCCCGGGTCTTCACCAAAGTCATGGCAGCAGTAGTAGCTGTTCTGCACTCGCAGGGTCACTCGGTCATCCCGTATCTAGACGACCTGCTTATAAAGGCACCCTCTCAAGAGGCATGCCAACACAGTCTGAAGGTGGCACTAGACACTCTCCAGAGTTTCGGGTGGATTATCAACTTTCCAAAGTCTCATCTAACCCCGACCCAATCTCTGACTTATCTTGGCATGGAGTTTCATACTCTCTCAGCGATAGTGAGGCTTCCACTGGACAAGCAGTGCTCGCTACGGACTGGAGTGCAATCTCTCCTTCAGAGCCAGTCGCACTCACTGAGGCGCCTCATGCATTTCCTAGGAAAGATGGTAGCAGCAATGGAGGCAGTCCCGTTCGCGCAGTTTCATCTGCGCCCTCTACAATGGGACATTCTACGCCAATGGGATGGGAAATCGACGTCCCTCGACAGGACTGTCTCCCTCTCTCAGACTGCCAAGGACTCTCTGCGTTGGTGGCTTCTCCCCACCTCATTGTCACAGGGAAAGTCGTTCCTTCCCCCGTCCTGGGCAGTGGTCACGACGGATGCGAGCCTATCAGGGTGGGGAGCGGTGTTTCTCCACCACAGGGCTCAGGGGACGTGGACTCAGGAAGAGTCCACCCTGCAGATCAATGTTCTGGAAATCAGAGCAATCTATCTTGCCCTGCGAGCCTTCCAACAATGGCTGGAAGGCAAGCAGATTCGGATTCAGTCGGACAATTCCACGGCGGTGGCGTACATCAACCACCAAGGGGGAACACGCAGTCGCCAAGCTTTTCAAGAAGTCCAGCGGATTTTGACGTGGGTGGAAAGCAGAGCGTCCACCATATCCGCAGTTCACATCCCAGGCGTGGAAAACTGGGAAGCAGACTTTCTCAGTCGCCAGGGCATGGACGCAGGAGAATGGTCCCTTCACCCGGACGTGTTTCAGCAGATCTGTTGCCGCTGGGGGACGCCGGACGTCGATCTGATGGCGTCACGGCACAACAACAAGGTCCCAGTTTTCATGGCACGGTCTCACGATCACCGAGCGCTGGCGGCAGACGCCTTGGTTCAGGATTGGTCGCAATTCCGACTCCCCTATGTGTTCCCACCTCTAGCATTGTTACCCAGAGTTCTCCGGAAAATCAAGTCCGACTGCCATCGAGCCATACTCGTCGCTCCAGATTGGCCAAGAAGGTCGTGGTACCCGGATCTGTGGCATCTCACGGTAGGCCAACCGTGGACACTACCAAACCGTCCAGATTTGCTGTCTCAAGGGCCGTTTTTCCATCTGAATTCTGCGGCCCTGAACCTGACTGTGTGGCCATTGAGTCCTGGATCCTAGCGGCCTCAGGTTTATCTCATGAAGTTGTTGCCACAATGAGACAGGCTAGAAAACCATCCTCAGCTAAGATCTATCACAGGACGTGGAAGATATTCTTAGCGTGGTGCATGGCTCAAGGGTTTTCTCCCTGGCCATTTGCATTGCCAATTTTTCTTTCCTTCCTGCAGTCTGGGTTGGAAAAAGGTTTGTCGCTTAGCTCGCTTAAGGGTCAAGTCTCCGCGCTATCCGTATTCTTTCAGAAGCGCTTGGCACGGCTTTCTAAAGTACGCACGTTTCTCCAAGGAGTTTGTCATATCGTTCCTCCTTACAGACGGCCATTGGAACCCTGGGATCTGAACAAGGTTCTCATTGCTCTCCAGAAGCCGCCTTTCGAGCCTTTGAAAGAGGTTCCCCTTTCTCGGCTTTCACAAAAGGTAGTTTTTCTTGTGGCGGTCACGTCTCTTCGAAGAGTGTCCGAGCTAGCGGCGTTATCTTGCAAATCTCCCTTCCTGGTGTTTCACCAAGACAAGGTAGTACTGCGTCCAATTCCAGAGTTTTCTCCCAAGGTGGTTTCTTCCTTTCATCTCAATCAGGATATCACTTTGCCATCTTTGTGTCCGCATCCAGTTCACCAATTTGAAAAGGGTTTACATCTGTTGGACCTGGTGAGAGCACTCAGGATTTACATTTCTCGCACGGCGTCTCTACGCCGTTCTGATGCGCTCTTTGTCCTAGTCGCTGGTCAGCATAAGGGATCGCAAGCTTCCAAATCCACCCTGGCGCGGTGGATCAAGGAACCAATTCTTCACACATACCGTTCTGCTGGGCTTCCGATTCCATCTGGACTGAAGGCCCATTCTACCAGAGCCGTGGGTGCGTCCTGGGCATTGCGGCATCAGGCTACGGCTCAGCAAGTGTGCCAGGCGGCTACCTGGTCGAGTCTGCACACGTTTACCAAACACTATCAAGTGCATACCTACGCTTCGGCAGATGCCAGCCTAGGTAGACAGGTCCTTCAGGCGGCGGTGGCCCACCTGTAGGAAGAGGCTGTCTGACAGCCCGTTCATGTGGTATCTTTTTACCCACCCAGGGACTGCTTTTGGACGTCCCACTGTCTGGGTCTCCCAATTAGGAGCGAAAAAGAAGAAGGGAATTTTGTTTACTTACCGTAAATTCCTTTTCTTCTAGCTCCAATTGGGAGACCCAGCACCCGCCCTATTTGTTCTTAGGGTTTCGTTTTTCGGGTGCACATGTTGTTCATGTTGTTTCTTAAGTTCTCCGATCTTGTTATCGGATTGAATTTGTTTTTGAAACTGTTATTGGCTTTCCTCCTTCTTGCTTTGGTACTAAAACTGAGGAATCCGTACTCCTACGGGAGGGTGTATAGCCAGAAGGGGAGGGGCCTTACACTTTTAAGTGTAGTTCTTTGTGCGGCCTCCAGAGGCAGTAGCTATACACCCACTGTCTGGGTCTCCCAATTGGAGCTAGAAGAAAAGGAATTTACGGTAAGTAAACAAAATTCCCTTCTTTTTGCAGGCTATTATGGATCAAAATCCATGAAAATCATGGACGGCACAAGGATGGCATCTGTGTGCTGTCCGTTTTTTAGCCAAGTAGGTAAAGCTAAATATTTTTTTTTCATACAGGAAAAAAAAAAAAAAAAAAATTCTAATTTGCTATATTTTTAACCTGTTAAAAAACAAAAACAAAACCCAGACATCTGAAGGAGAACAACTAGAAAGAAAAAAAAATATATATTTACTTCTTCGGTGTCGTTAAAAACTCCCAAATCCTCCAGCTCACGCATTCGTCGTCGACGCATTTTTTTCATATCATCCATTTTTTGCAGAACAGCTTCAGCAGTACTGAAAGAAATGATGTCTAATTAAGTTTCAGATTTTAAATAAAACATTAACGTGACCTGATAACAGGCTGCAATAGTTTTTATTTTTCGAGTATGTGGCGCACAGTGTCTTACAGACAGATTTCATCTAGAACTTATCTTTAGAAAGGCTGCAAAAAATATTTAAAGAAAAAAAAAAAAAAAAAAAAAAAAAAAAGCACACGTTCTGGATTATGTCACTTTTTACCATTTCAGGGTTTGGAAACCTCTAAGTGGTTAAAAGTAGTAACATGTTCATTCTCTGGGTGGCTTCGTTTGGAAGCAGACCTATATACTTGAAAGTTAACAGTAAAAAGGCGCAGGTGGAGACAAAGGCGCAGGTGGAGACAAAGGCGCAGGTGGAGACAAAGGCGCAGGTGGAGACAAAGGCGCAGGTGGAGACAAAGGCGCAGGTGGAGACAAAGGCGCAGGTGGAGACAAAGGCGCAGGTGGAGACAAAGGCGCAGGTGGAGACAAAGGCGCAGGTGGAGACAAAGGCGCAGGTGGAGACAAAGGCGCAGGTGGAGACAAAGGCGCAGGTGGAGACAAAGGCGCAGGTGGAGACAAAGGCGCAGGTGGAGACAAAACGAATGCTTGTGTTTTCCTGAAGTGTCTTTGCCTTGTAAATCCCTGCGGTTCTGCCAGCGTCTTAAAGACACTGTTTCATACGTACTTTGTTATAAGTTTGTCGAACAGCACAGACTGGTTGGTGGTGGTGTATTTGCTTCTCCGGATCCTGCCGCTGCGGCGAACCTCCACATCTCCATTCACTTCATGTGTATTTTCTTTCTCTGCACTTCTAGTTCTCAATGGTGTGTTCTCTTCACTTTGGAGATTATCTGATTTTAGGGGGAAAATATGAAAGTTTAAGTATTTTTCCCTAAATACAAACATTAGTGTGGCACTAAGACAGGTCTGTGGTCCAATTACAGAAAGTGGCCATGGTCTGACAACTTTTTATCACTGCCAACAGAGATATTGAACCAATTTGTACCAAAGCAGCACTTCTGCAGGACCAGATGGAGAGCACAGCCTTTACCTTGGACATCCATGACTATCATTTGATCACTTCTAAAAAGGGAACAAGGAAAGTTCCAAGCCTCACCGCTAAATATTATTCACCAACGCATCGAGGTTGGGAGATCCACTCAACAGGAGTACACCGCAAGACCCACGGTATACAGAACACATTTTCAGATGCTCTGACAGTTATCTATTCGCCATGTTTTGACCATTGTCGCTCTTATTCTTATTTTGTGCCAATTATCATATATTCATAGATATCTGCCCACAATCTCCAAATTATGCAGAACCAGTATAGAATGACAAACCTCTACACAGCATAGTGGACATGTAAGTGTTTTACTACGCTACCTGTGTGCTTACAGCTTTTGTAGACTTTTTATTTCTATTTAAGGTATCCTGAAACACTACCTTTCTAATAACACAAAGCAAATAGAATTAAAAGACTAAGGGGAAACCCTGCCATTTGAATCAATTAAGGGTGGTGGGTGCAGTAATCATATCTAGGCTGCACGGTGGCTCAGTGGTTAGCACTGCAGTCTTGCAATGCTGGGGACCTGGAATTAAATCCCACCAAGGACAACGGGCAAGGCGTTTGTATGTTCTTCCCGTGTTTTGCGTGTGAGTTCTCCGGTTTCTCCAAAGACATCGTGAACTTAGATTTTGAGCCCCAATCAGGACAGTGTAGCTGATATATGTAAAGCGCTATGGCATTATTGGCGCTATATGTAATTATTATATGATGACAATTATTAGCAGAAAATATAACAAGTCTGTATTGGATCTTAGCAAGCATCGATTTCAATTTCAGTCTTTAGCACAGTTCAAAATGGGACAACTATAACAAGATCCCTGACAATACATTCAGCACATTTCATTACAATGAATGTTGGTTTAACTGGAAAGCCAGTCTTAATAAACCTCTCCCCCGACATACCGTCTTTGCCGTTTGGTGTTGCATCTACTTGCATTCTGGCCAGCCTCCTAAAAAGCCAAACAAGAAGGTTTCAATGATAATGCTATAGTGGTTAGCAATGTATAGTGGCTCAGTGGTTAGCACTGCAGCCTTGCAGCGCTGGGGTCCGGGGTTCAATTCCCACTAAGGACACCATCTGCAAGGAGCTTGTATGTTCTCCCCGTGTTTGCGTAGGTTTCCTCCGGGTACTCCGGTTTCCTCACACACTCCAACAACATACTGATAGGGAATTTAGATTGTGAGCCCCAATGGGGACAGTGTTGCCAAATGTATGTAAAGCGCTGTGGAATTAATAGCGCTATATAAATGAATAAACATTATATATATTATATCCTTACCAGTCATACATTTTGCAAAAAGCAAAGCAGGGTTTATTTTAAAAAATAAAAAAAAAAAAAAAAAAAAAAAAAAAAAAAAAAGACTTTCTCTGTCGTTTCATTGGGGGACACAGGACCATGGGTTATGCTGCTGTCACTAGGAGGCTGACACTAAGTAAACAGAAAAGAAGGGAATTTTGTTTACTTACCGTAAATTCCTTTTCTTCTAGCTCCAATTGGGAGACCCAGACAATTGGGTGTATAGCTATTGCCTCTGGAGGCCACACAAAGTATTACACTTAAAAGTGTAAGGCCCCTCCCCTTCTGGCTATACACCCCCAGTGGGATCACTGGCTCACCAGTTTTAGTGCCAAAGCAAGAAGGAGGAAAGCCAATAACTGGTTTAAAGACCAATTCAATCCGAGGAAACATCGGAGAACTGAACCATACCACATGAACAACATGTGTACCCGAAAAAACAGAAAAACCCCGAGAAAACAGGGCGGGTGCTGGGTCTCCCAATTGGAGCTAGAAGAAAAGGAATTTACGGTAAGTAAACAAAATTCCCTTCTTTGTCGCTCCATTGGGAGACCCAGACAATTGGGATGTCCAAAAGCAATCCCTGGGTGGGTAAAAGAATACCTCATGATAGGGCCGTCAAACGGCCCTCTCCTACAGGTGGCCAACCGCCGCCTGAATGACTTATCTACCTAGGCTGGCGTCTGCCGAAGCGTAGGTATGCATCTGATAATGCTTGGTAAAAGTAAGTAGACTCGACCAGGTGGGTGCCTGACACACCTGCTGAGCCGTAGCCTGGTGCCGTAATGCCCAGGATGCACCCACGGCTCTGGTAGAATGGGCCTTCGGCCTTGAGAGAACCAGAAGCCCAGTAGAACTGTAGGTTTCAAGAATTGGTTCCTCGAGCCCCCGAGCAAGGGTGGATCTGGAAGCTTGCGACTGTTTACGCCGACCAGCGACAAGGACAAAGAGTGCATCCGGGTGGCGCAGGAGCGCCATGCGGGAAGTAGAACCTGAGTGCTCTCACCAGAACCAACAGATGCAAATCTTTCTGAAATTGATGGACTGGACGAGGACACAAAGAAGGTGAGGTGATATCCTGATTGATATGAAAATGGGATACCACCTTAGGGAGAAATTCCGGAACCGGACGCAGAACTACCCTGTCCTGGTGAAGGACCAGGAAGGGAGTTTGTATGAGAGCGTTGCTAGCTCGGAAACTCTCCTAAGAGACGAGACCGTTACTAGAAGGCCACTTCCCGTGAAAAACGGGAAGGGAGACATCCTTCAAAGGCTCGAAAGGCGGCATCTGGAGAGCAATTAGAACCTTGTTCAGATCTCAGGGCTCTAACGGCCGCTTGTACGGAGTGCTGAGAAGACAAACTCCCCGTAGGAACGTGCGTACCTGAGGAAGTCGTCGTTTCTGAAAAAATACAGATAGCGCTGAGACTTGTCCCTAAAGGGAACTGAGCGACAACCCATTTTCCTACCTAGATTGCAGGAAGGAAGGAAACACAGACGATGCAACCGGCCAGGGAGAAACACCCTGCGCCGAGCACCGAGATAAGAACATCTTCCACGTCCTGTGGTCAATCTTGGCGGACGTTGGTATGCTAGCCTGTCTCATGGTGGCAACCACGTCCTGAGGTAATCCTGACGACACTAGGTTCCAGGACTCAATGCCACCCCATCCGGTTGAGGGCCGTAGAATTCAAATGGAAGAATGGCCCTTGAGACAGCCAGTCTGATTGGTCTGGTAGTGCCCCCGGTTAGCCTACCGTGAGGCACCACAGAACCGAGTACCACAACATCCTCGGCCAATTTGTAGCGACGAGGATGGCGCGGCCGCAGTCGGTGTTGATCTAGCGCAGTACTCTGGGCAACAATGCCAGAGGTGGCACCTAAGGTAGCTGGAACTGCGACCAATGCTGAACTAAGGCGTTTGCCGCCAGAGCTCGATGATTGTGAAACCGTGCCATGAAGCTGGCACATTGTTGTTGTGCCGTGACGCCATTAGATCGACGTCCGGCCTCTGTCAGCGGCGCCAGATCTCCTGAAACCCGTCCGGGTGAGGAGACCATACTCTTTTCGGCCACACCTCAGCGACTTAGGAAGTCAGCTTCCTAGTTTCCACACTTGGGATGTGAATTGTGGATATGGTGGATGCCGTGTCTTCCACCCACATCAGAACCTGCCGGACTTCCTGGAAGGCTTGCCGGTTGCGCGTTCTTCCTTGGTGGTTGATGTATGCCACCGCTGTGGAGCTGTCCGACTGAAGTCGGATATGCTTGCTTTCCAGCCGCTGTTGGAAGGATTGTAGGGCAAGATACACTGCTCTGTGTTCAAGAACATTGATCTGAAGAGTGGACTCTTGCTGAGTCCACGTACCCTGAGCGCTGTAGTGGAGAAAAACTGCTCCCCACCCTGATAGACTCGCGTCTGTCGTAACTATCGCCCAGGACGGGGATAGGAAGGACCTTCTTTTTGACCAAGAGGTGAGAAGAAGCCACCACCGTAGAGATTCCTTGGCCGCCTGAGAAAGAACGACGACTCTGTTGAGGGACGTCGACTCCTCGTCCCATTGGCGGAGAATGTCCCATTGTAGTGGACGCAGTAAAACTGCGCGAAAGGAACTGCCTCCATTGCTACCATCTTACGTAGGAAGTGCATGAGGCGTCTCAATGTGTGCGACTGGTTCTTAAAGAAGAGCTTGCAGCCCGTAGTGAATGCTGTTTGTCTAGCGGCAGCTTCACTATCGCTGAGAGAGTAAGAAACTCTATGCCTAGATATGTTATCGATAGGGTCGGGGTCGGATCTGACTTTAAAAAGTTGATGATCCACCCAAAACTCTAGAGAGTCTCCAGCGCAACGTTCGGGCAGTGTTGGCATGTTTCCTAAGAGAGTGCCTTGACAAGTAGATCGTCTAAATACGGGACCACAGAGTGACCCTGAGAGTGCAGGACTGTGACTACTGCTGCCCTGACCTTGGCGAAGACCAGTTGGACTGTCGCTAGCCGGAAGGTAGAGCTACGAACAGAGGGTGTTCGTCTCCTATAACGAAGCGTAGAAACGCTAGTGCTCTGGATCAATCGGCACGTGTGGATAAGCATCCTTGATGCCTAATGATGCTAGGAAATATCCTTGGGACCTTGAGGCGATGACATGGCGGAGGATTCCATCCGGAACCGCCTGGTGTCCACGAGCTTGCTGAGCATTTTTAGATCCAGAACGGGACGGAACGGCCCGTTGTTATAGGTACCGCAAAGAATTTGGGGTAAAAACCGTGACCTTGTTCCTGAAGAGGAACGGGGGTCATCACTCTTTCTGCCTATAGAGTGCACCCTGTTTGCAGAAGAGCAGCGGCCCGGCCGGGAGGTGGAGAAATTCTGAAGAATCGAGTTGGAGGACGAGAAGTGAGCTCTATCCTGTACCCGTGAGACAGAATGTCTCACACTCAATGGTCATTGACCTATGGCAGCTAAATATCGCCAAGGCGGGAGAGCCTGCTACCGACCGAGGCCGCAAGTCATGAGGAAGCCGCCTTGGAAGCGGGTTTTCAGACTGTCGCTTTTTTGGGCGAGACTGAGCCCGCTAAGAATCTTAGCTCCTCTGATCCTTTTGAGTCCACATTGGACGAGGAAAAATGGGACCTGCCCGAGCCTCGAAAAGGCCGAAAACCCCGACTGCCTCTTGCTCTGTTGGGGTTTGTTGTGTCCGGGCTGAGGAAAGGATGAATCCTTACCCCTGGACTGCTTGATGGTTACATCCAACGCTCACCAAACAGTCGGTCAGCAGAGACCAGGCTCTGCTTAAAAACACGGAGTAGCGGAGGCTACCGCCGCACGGTTCGCAGAGTCCAGGACAGCCTGAATCGCGTAAGAAACAAATGCAGACATTTGAGAGGTTAAGGATGCCACCTGCGGCACAGATGTACGTGTAACCGTGTCAATCTGTGTAAGACAAGCTGAAATAGCTTGGAGTGCCCCAAGGGAGAGAATGCCGGAGCCAACGGTGCGCCGACAGCCTCATAGATGGCTTTCGACCAGAGATCCATCTGTCTGTCAGTGGCATCTTTGAGTTTGCAGTTCCATCTCCCACTGCAACTATGGATCTAGCTACAAGCCTGGAGATTGGAGGATGCCGCTCGGGACATTGGGTCCAGTCCTTGACCAAGTCAGGGGACAGGGATAACGTGTATCCTAAGCCGTTTGGAGAAGCGCATATCTGGATAAGCGTGGTGTTCCTGGACTGCCTCTCTGAAGGCAGAGTGGTCCAGAAAAATACGTGAAGCTGACTCCTCCACTGGAGGAGCTGTGAGAAATAACCCACATTCTATAGATGGACGCTATAAGATTATTTACTATGGCGTCACAATCAGGTGTATCCAGATTGAGAGCGGTCTCAGGATCAGAATCCTGAGCCGCTACTTCCGCCTCATTACACAGCGAGTCCTTCTGTTAGGACCCTGATGAAACCGAGGCCGCTCATAGCGAGCCCACTTAGGCTGTCTGGGACTGACGTCCGTGCAGAGCCGTGACTCTGGGATGCGTGTGACATTCCCGGAGCTGTTAGTTATTCACACTGAGGGGGGCCATGGATCAATGATTCAACAGTGCCCATATTGTGAGAGACATGTCCGGACTGCTAGGCTTCTAGTATCATAGCCATAGTCTCAGAAAAACTGTCAGTAAATACTGCAGACACCGTCCTCATCCCATGGCCATTAGTGCATACTGGGAGTCTATGTACCTGCCGGCCGTATAGCCGTACATGCTGTACCAGCTGTATAGAAAAACATGTGGTTCTGCACCTTTGTTTTACACAGAGAATATGCTGATAACTCCTCCGCATAATCCAGGAGGGTATATACAACGTGCGACCAAACAGTGCAATGTATATAGTACAAGCATATCTATAAGTGCACTTCTGCACTAGTGGGGTTAGCACCACAGGTGCTGCTTAACGCCTGTTACAGCGATTGTGTGACTATCAGAATGCCAGGGTCTTCCACACTTGTCTCTGTATCGTACAGAAACTGACACTAATGGCTGCCGGTGTCCTTGTAGAGAAGGAAGCCGTGGGCGTGCCTGAGAAAGTGCGGGAATCCGGACTCACAGTGCACACAGTGAGAGGGGTGGAGTATGCAAAACATACTCCAGCTCTCAGCTCTGCTCTATGCAGCGTCACGCCCCTACCCTGACTGTCAGGGCTGTGGGCGGTAACGAAGGGAGCTAGGCCCAGAAGCCGGGGACTCGAGTTAACAGCGCGGCCGCCGTAAAAGCGCGGGCCGCGCTGAAGTCCCCGGCGCACCACAAGTGCCAGCCGCGCCGCAGTTCCAGCGGCCGGCGCGACCGATTCATAGAAGTGGCCAGCGTCCCGCCCCTCTCCTGACTGGCAGGTCTGGGGGCGGGAACGAACGGAAGCAGGCCGCAAAAGCCGGGGACTCTAGTTATCAGCGCGGCCGCCGTAAAAGCGCGGGCCGCGCTGAAGTCCCCGGCGCACCACAAGTGCCAGCCGCGCCGCTGCCAGCGGCCGGCGCGACCGATTCCTGGAAGTGGCCAGCGTCCCGCCCCTCTCCTGACTGGCAGGTCTGGGGGCGGGAACGAACGGAAGCAGGCCGCAAAAGCCGGGGACTCTAGTTATCAGCGCGGCCGCCGTAAAAGCGCAGGCCGCGCTGAAGTCCCCGGCGCACTACAAGTGCCAGCCGCGCCGCAGTCCCAGCGGCCGGCGCGACCAATTCCCATAAGTGAGCCTGCTTCAGCAAAGCTGAATGAGGCCATGGCACAGGCGCCGCAGCGCTGATGTCCCCCGGCGCACTACAACACCCAGCATGCTGCGGTGTGAGCGCCAAATGCACGGGGACACAGAGTACCTTGAGGAAGCAGGGCCATGTCCCTGATGTACTCCGCTCCATCCAGCATCTTCTCCAGGGGCTGTAGATGGAGCACGGTCTCAGTGCCTGGAGACCGGTAAATCCCACTTCACCCAGAGCCCTGTAAAAAGGGATGGGGAAGGAATCAGCATGTGGGCTCCTGCCGCCGTACCCGCAATGGGTACCTCAACCTTACAAACACCTCCGACATACAGTGGGGTGAGAAGGGAGCATGCTGGGGACACTATATGTGTCCTCTTTTCTTCCATCCGACATAGTCAGCAGCTGCTGCTGACTAAAAAGTGGAGCTATGCGTGGATGTGTTGCCTCCTTCGCACAAAGCACAAAACTGGTGAGCCAGTGATCCCACTGGGGGTGTATAGCCAGAAGGGGAGGGGCCTTACACTTTTAAGTGTAATACTTTGTGTGGCCTCCAGAGGCAATAGCTATACACCCAATTGTCTGGGTCTCCCAATGGAGCGACAAAGAAAGTTAGCTCCTCCCCAGCAGTATAACCCCTGAGCCGGAGGCGGGTTCAATCAGTTTTTTGCTTAGTGTCGTAGGAGGCTGATGTGGGCCGACTGGGCCCTCTTCAGCCACTTGATTTTGTGCGTATATTTTTTCATTTTTCTCTCGGCGACGCTCGTCGCTCTCATCTGTTGGATTTCTCTTTTTCTGCAGGTATCGTTTTCTCTACCTCAGCTCTCGCAGCCCGTGTGGGTACCACTCCCCTGGGTCGCAGAAGCTTGACTTGTCGGGCCCTCTCCCCCGTCCAATTCCTCGGTACCACTCCCGGGTTGGCACGCGGAGCAAATCCTTACGGGGCACCCCCTATTCACCCTGCGGTATCACCCCAAAGGGTGCAAGGGGCATACAGCAGGGACTGGACCTCGCAGCGCGTCTGGATGATGATCGGGCCCGCAGCGCTGCCTCACTACAGAGGGGCTCCCTACCCTCACCGGCGTCCATCTCCCTGCCTGCCTGCCTGCCTCCTTCTGCGGCCCGCAGCCAGCCCTCCGGTGTGCGGAGCACACAGACACAGGTGCAGAGCTCCACGCCTGCACACTGCCAGATGCGGCGCCGCCGACCAGGTAGGACACTCCCCCTACCTTCTCCCGGGCGGCTACAAGGTATAGGCCCCGGTCCGGGCCTACTCACCGAGCACCCCGGCCTCGCCCCCATCCGGCGCTGGAGTCCTCACTGGCAGGGCTCGGCAGGTGCCCGGACATTGCTGCGCGCTGCCGCTCCCACAGGTAGGACCGTCGGTCTCTACCTTTCCCTGCGCCGGCTGTTTCAAATTTAGGCCCCAGTCCGGGCCTACTCACCGGGCGCCCCAGCCGCGTCTCCATCCGGCGCTGGACTCCTGCCGCGCCGCCGCTCCCGCAAGTAGAACCGCAGTCTCTAGATTCATATGCGCCGGCTGCCTCAAAATTTAGGCCCCGGCTTCGGCCCTGTCTCCGGCGTCACAGGCCCGCCCCCCGCCGCATCGTTATTGGCCGCCGGCCGCTCCGTCTCCGCCCTCCGCTCACCCCCAGGCATCACAGTGGGGGCGGTGGATGTTTTTTCCCGCTCTCCTGGGCCCGCCTCCAGCCTCCTCAGCGTTCATTTGAAAAAAAAAAAAAAAAGGAGGGGATTATGTCAAACTCCTGGTATGCGGTTTGCTGACGCTGCAGCAGCCAGTATATCAGGGGAAAATAGACCCAAGTTTTCAAGGATTATTAGATACAGTGGGGTTTTTCTTTTACTCAGGGTTTGCGTTTTTGTACATTAGATTTTTTAACCCTTCAGGTGCCTTTTTCGGGCTTTGCATCAAGACACATCCCAATAGGGTTAGTCTATAGAGCTCTCAGAGCTGAGTTTTTTAGTTATTTGGGACCGGTACCTCAAGTTTGCGTTTCCCTTAACGGTAATTTTCCGCACATAATGGCAGATTGGTGTCGACAGCTACCGCAGTCCCTGGCATCGCTCGCCCCTGTATCTCGCCCCTGCCGGCTGGTTAGCGCCCTGTTTCAGGCCATATATTCCCTCGCTGACGTCCCTCGGGTTCGTGCACATGCGCTGCGTCCCCCGCCGACGCTTGGTCATACCATACACAGAACGGCGCCATTCCCTCGGGGAGACGGGTCCCGTACCAGGGACCTTTTTCCTAGGCTAGAAGCGGACCCGCCAGGTCTCGTCTTTCGTGGCCCCCCAGTGTTTCCACCTTATTCCCCAGGTCCAGACTGCCCTTCCTACGGTAGTCTTACGACCCCTCGGGTGTTGGCCCAGGCTTTCCATCTACGCTGGACTCCGAGCAGGGCCTGGACGTTTTGGCGCAGGACGAATAGCATGCTAGAATCGGTGAGTCAAGCCGTAAGGCTACGGTCAGCCCCTCTTCTCTCCGTGCACCCAGGTCTCCTTTAGGGCGTTTGGAGCAGACCCTTGATGGGCTCGGGGGACATCCGGAGTTCGCCGAGTTACCGCGTGTTCACAGACAACCACCGGCCACGACGTTTACCAGCGGTAAGCCATGTCATTGTCATTATTCCCTTCTCCAAAGGAGTTTTCGGAGAGTATGGCCATGCTACACTGGAGTCTTTGATCACAGACATCTACCAGACACGGCGGTTACCAGCGGTAAGTCGTGTGTTTTTGTCATTATCATTCCCCCGAAGGGCTCTGGAGAGAGGGGGCAGTCACCTTGCAGAGACGAAGAGGGCAGGCCCCTGCGGTTTCATTGGAATACAGTTCGCCGTGTGACTGCGTTTTCACGGATAATCCCAGGCCTCGATTTTTACCAGTGGTAAGTCCTTTTATTGTCATTACCCCTTCTAGAAAAGGGGCTCCAAATGGAAAGGGGCACCCCACCCCGTAGTCGACCCGCCTGTGTTCCTCCGGGTTTCTCGTCCCGAACGTGGCGTCCCTCAGAGAATCAGCGAACTCCATACGCAGCGAACCAAGTTCCACCTATGCCGTCCCAGGACTGGTTATCTTCAGTGAGTACCCTCTCTTCACATACCTGGGGCCTGCCTGCCGCTCGGCCTGAGCCTCTACCATCAGTGTGTCCACCCGTCGAGACCTCTGACTAGGGATCAGGAACGCAGATTCGGCATCTAGGAGGTCACTGACTTCCCTTCCGACTTTAGGGAACGCCCCTCTGAAGATAGGCGAGTTCGGTGGCCCCCCTTGGCTACGTCAGGGTAGAGTACTTCTCTCCCCTAGACTACGTAAGGGAAGGGTTCATCCCTTTCCCTGCATCGACCCAGAGGCATCAGGATCGTTCCCTCACACTAGGTCCCAGCCCGTTCACGCCGCTCTAGTCAGGAAGCCTCCTTCCCTCCAACAGCCCCTCCGCCTTGCGTGGCAGTGGACCGTTCCAGTTTTTTGTAAGAGCGCTGGCAGGGATCTCTGTCCCTGCGCACCCTACTCTACAGGGCTGCCAGGTTCTCTACGCCCAAGTACGGCCGGGAGGCCCAGGGTTCTCCCTTCAAGATTCCTTGCTTGAGGTTTAGACCGTCATTAACCTTCCGCTCCTAGGGTAGCTGAGATACCGGAACGAGTCCTCCCAGACCCCGGCTCGGTCCATCATCCCTTAGGCACGGTTTTTTTCGAGCCCGGTCAGGGGTAGCTACTCCTCACACAGGAATAGTTTCCTTCCTGGCACAGAGTCCCGCGTACCCTTGCCACCCGCTCCCGTTTTGGCTATGCGAGCCCTCGGCAGTCTGTGCAGGCGATGGTGACGGTGCACGTACCAGATTTCATCCTTTTCTCTCCAGTGGACCACACTGAAGATCGGAGACAAAGAGGGTTCCGTCTTCACGGTTGATCCGCCAATCTTCTCATAGCGGACCAGTCTTCGAAATAGTCCCTTGAGAAGCTTCCCTTCCCTTCCCTCCGCTGGAGGATATTATCAACCGTCACCAGTCTCCCGTGCTAGGGTATGCTACCCCCACTTTTTCCTCGGCACGGTCCCGAGGGACAGCCCTAGAGCGTTGTTTTCCCTTCAACATTCCGGAAGCCAGAGTCATCCGGTTAGCACGGCTACAATTCTTCTCTGGGTCGGGCCTTGCCCAGTCAGGTTCCAGTCGGACCATGCCACAGCGGTGACGTGCATCATCCGCCAGGTAGACGCAGAGAGTGTCATGGCAAAGGAAGAGGTCAAGAAGTTTTTGCCCTGGGACGGGTCCATTAACTCGCTAATCTCGGCAGTCCATCCCCGGCATGGACGTTTTGGACGGCCGATTTTTTTCGGTAGGAAAGACCTCCCTTGGGGAAAGGGCTCCTCAACAGGGAAGTCACCAGTCAGTTCACGGGCGAGGGAAGACCTCCAGTCGTGGACTTATTGTTCTCCCGTTCCAATTTTCAAGTCAATAGTGCTTCGAGTGTACCACCTGCTCTGGACTAGGTGACGACACCCTCGACCGGTCAGTAGCCTGTTCAGGTTCTCCTGCATCTTCCCGCAGCTTCCCATGATCTCGAGGGTTCTCAGGATGGACCAAGGCAACGATGCCTCTGGAGTGACCCAGGCGAGCATAGTTCGCATAGCCTACTCAACTCCTCACGGAGGCCCCGGGGCTCCTTCCCGACCGCCAAGTTCTCCGTGTCGGGGCCCCTCTCCTCTACCAGGACTCAAAGGTCCCAAGTTCGACGGCCTCACCAGTGGATCCCGGGTACTGCCTCGGTCAGGTCTGTTGGCAAGAGGATTACAGACAACGTTGAGGGCCGGGAATCCAGTTTCCTCCAGGATCTATTTCCACTAGGAAAGAGCTCCCCCGGTGGGTGAGGACCACATCTTCCCTCCTTTTGCTGGCATTCTTCCAGTCAGATCCGAATGCGGCCCTCCCGCGCGTCCCTGTATCGGTCAGGTGTCGGCCCGTTTCGCTTCGATTTTTTTCGGAGTCTTTTCACTTCCGTCCTCCAATCAGAGCCTTCGCTCAGAGAAGCGTCCATCTGGCTCGGCTGTTTCATCGTTCCCTAAGAACGTGGGTTCTTTTTTCCAGTGGGGGGTTCGTTCAAGATACCCCCTTTTTTCCCGGCTCCACCTGTTTTTGTTAGGTGGGCTCCTCGTGGCCATCTCGTTGTTACAGACAGCATCAGGGCGGACAGCCCTCTTGTCGTTCTTCCCCCCTTTTTGTTTTTCCAGCGCCTCCAGCAGGACAAGGGGAGGCTCCGGCCAGAACTCTTCGTTTCTGTCCAAGGCAGCTCGCTGTTTCCTTCCAGAAGAGGTGTTTAGTATTCGGTTTTCGGTTCTAGTCTCCTCTCAGCCGGAAAGGGGCCTAGTTCGTTCCAGAACTGGTATGAGCCCTCAGTCTTACATGTCTGCAGGACACCCTGTTCGGTTACACCGACAACCAGTCCACCTTCGGCGCCAGGGGCCAGATTTTTCACATGGATCTCTTACTCCATATGTGAAGTCTATCGCATGAAGGGCGGACTTCCGCCGCGGTCTACCGAGCAAGGGGTACCCCTTTGAGCGATTGGACTCCAGATGTCGACCGTCCAGGTTCCCTGGGCCGCCACCCGATCTAGTCGGCATACCTTTACTAGTTCCTACCAGGCTCACGCCCAAGCTTCGGAAACGGCCAGCTTTGGAGTAGGGTTTGCGGGTGGCAGTGACACACCTGTAACAACGTAAGGGCTTGTAAGTCTGGCGCAAGCCCGACGGGGAAGCGGGTGCCTTCCTATCTCCGGTGATGGTTTCTCTTCCCACCCAGGGACTGCTTTTGGACGTCCCATGGTCCTGTGTCCCCCAATAAAACGACAGAGAAAGTAGGATTTTTGTGTACTCACCGTAAAATCTCTTTCTCTTAGTCTTCATTGGGGGACACAGCACCCACCCTGCTTGTGTTATTTGTTATATATATTACCTGTCGGTTACCTCAGTGGCTATTTCCCCAGGCCACTGGTCACACGACTATTATTCATAGTTTTTATCTGTATTATCCAGAATGGTTGATTCTCCTCCTACTGCTTGTGCACTAAACTGATTGAGCCCGCCTCCGGCTCAGGGGTTATACTGCTGGGGAGGAGCTAACTTTTTCTGTTTACTTAGTGTCAGCCTCCTAGTGACAGCAGCATAACCCATGGTCCTGTGTCCCCCAATGAAGACTAAGAGAAAGAGATTTTACGGTGAGTACACAAAAATCCTACTATATACATATGTGCTCCGATAACGTACCTCGAAAACCTTTTCTCTTCGGTGTTACCCATGGTCGGTGATTCATTAGTTTTGTCGAAGCTTGAATCTGAAAGGTTGTGTCCATTTTGAGGTTTTTTCTTGCTCAGTGAGCGCAGGGCATGGCCGCCCCCATCATCTTTTTTATTAGAGAAAGAACCCTGAAAAAGGAATAGAGAAGGGTGAGAAGTGTTATCTTACTGCTTTATAGTCAGAACAGACGTTTGAGGGGCTTTTTTTAAGTAGCTTTAGCAGCATTTTACCAAAAGGGGAAAAAAAAAAAATTGGATTGGAGCGGCAATTTTTTTTTTTTTTCATCAGTTGTCATTTTTTGCAACACTTTGAGCGGAGAGCTGTCTGGCCACTTTTTGTGGACATAACTGAATAATGTACACAGTTGCTGTTATTACCCCCCTCACAACTTCTGATGTAAAATTACGCCACAGGCCGCATCTCTGCCTTTGTTGTGGGCTCCCACGCCATCTACCTGCACATGACGGCTGATTTACATCATCCATCAGGTGCCTCTAACAGCCACATCATATCAGATCTGCATACACACACACAGGATGGGGTGCCTCACTCCTACCGGCGGCCCTGTGACCGGATATCAGGGCGCCAACGGGTGGTCATGACAGCTGGGTGGGGGGGGGGGGGGGGTTGATCAGCCAGCTGATGACCATTGTATGTAATGATGAAGTTCCCGTGAATGTCAGCTGTGAGCAACATTCATAGGAGATGGTGATTTCTCCTGTATAGTACAAGCGATCAGACGATTACAGCTTCAAATCCCATAACTGGACTATTAAATAATGTAGAAAAAAAAAAAAAAGTTCAAGTCACCCCCCCCCCATTTGCCCCATTAAAAACATTTGGTATTGACAGTATAAAAAAAAAAAAAGTCAGATCAAAAAATAATTTTGATTAATCAGATTGGTAAACAGTGTAACGAAGAGAAGAGAAAAAAAAAATACAAAAATACCAGAATTACTTTCTTGGGTTGCCGCAACATTGCAATAAAATACAGTAAGAGGTGAGTAATGAGCTATAGTATTAAAAAAAACTATAAAAGGTCAGCACAAGTTCAGCTCAATGGAAACCAGCTGAACCCTATGTAAGATACAAGCTCTCAAAGCAGAAGAATTAAAACAAATTGAAAAAATAAAACTGCAAACTTGCTTATTTTCATAGCGGATAACTAACTAAAGCAAATTAACATGAGAACACACCCTTTCAGGGCTGTGGAGTCGGAGTTCATTTTGGTGGGGTCTGTATGAAATGGACCGACTCAGATCCCTAAAATATATAATAAATTGGATACAGTAGTTCAATGCAGAATGTGCTGAATATTTTTTCATCGGAATTTGGGAAAGTTATGAAATGTCCTATAAATGTCTGTTCTATTCTTGATCTAAGGCTGCATTCACACAGCGTTTTTGCTGCGTTTGAGGATACGTTTTTCAGCTGCAAAAGCAGATCAGCTTTTTAAAAAAAACGCATCACCTGAAAGGTTTTTGAGATCATAGATCAGGTTTTCAATAACAAAAGCAGATTAGAACAATGCCACAAACTGACTGCTCATTCTTTGTGAGGATCAGTTTTTTTAGCCCAAACACAGATCCTTACAAAACGATGTGTCTGAATGTCATATCTTGAAACCCATTGATTTTGCTGGGATGCCCAGAGTCACTGCAAAAAACGGATCCGCAAAAACACTGTGTGTGTAGCCTGAGGATCTAGGCTTTGTCTTAGCTGAGATGAGTCTGTGCTGCACTTGAGCATCAGTGAAGCTCCTCCTCTACAGGGAAGGGTAAAAAGTAACCACACTCAGAAGGAAGGAAAGACTGCACTAGATGAAAAATATTTGTGTCAATGTTTGACAAGTGACCCCGATGAAAACAAATGCTGTGATGCCAAAATCAGTGCATGCTCAGGCAGTGATAAAAATGCTCCTACAAGAGCGTCCAATCTAAAAAGACATTTACAACGCTTCTACCCAGAAGTTTTCTAAGCAGTGACTGAGAAAAATAACAGCAGCACCAAGAAACCAGTGCCCAGCACTTCCTGCCCGACAAAGGTGGAGGAAAGAGCATCTCAAACATCATTAACAAGATATTTTGTAAGTGACAAAGTTACTGTAACAATGACAGCAGATATGTTTAAAAAGACAACTCATACAGCTTGTTGTGAAGGACGGTGTACCATTATCATTATATGCACGACCAGCTTTTACAGCTCTTAACCCCTTCACCCCCGGCCACTAAAACACCCTAATGACCGGGCCATTTTTTGCAATTCTGACCAGTGTCACTTTGACAGGTTATAACTCTGGAACGCTTCAACGGATCCTGGCGATTCTGAGATTGTTTTTTCGTGACATATTGTACTTCATGTCAGTGGTAAATTTAAACCGATAAATTTTCACAAATAAACGCAAAAATTAGGAAATTTTGCAAAAATTTCGCAATTTTCAAACTTTGAAAATGTATGCCCATAAATCTGAGAGATATGTCACACAAAATAGTTACTAAATAATATTTCCCACTTGTCTACTTTACATCAGCGCAATTTTCGAAACAAATTTTTTTTTCGTTAGGAAGTTAGAAGGGGTCAAAGGTCATCAGCGATTTCTCATTTTTCCAACAAAATTTAGAAAATAATTTTTTTTAGGGACCACATCACATTTGAAGTGACTGAGAGGCCGAGGTGACAGAAAATACCCAAAAATACCCCATTCTAAAAACTGCACCCCTCACTCTGCTCAAAACCACATCCAAAAAGTTTAACCCTTTAGGTGCTTCACAGGAACCAAAGCAATGTGGAAGGAAAAAATGAAAATTTTACTTTAACACAAAAATGTTACTTTAGCCATAAAATTTTCATTTTCACAAGGGAGAAGAGAAAGTGCACCCTACAATTTATTGTGCATTTTCTCCTGAGTACGCTGATACCCCATATGTGGTAAAAATCAATTGTTTGGGCGCACAGCGGAGCTCGGAAGGGAAGGCGCGCCATTTGAATTTTTGAACGCAAAATTAGCTGACTCATTAGTGGACGCCATGTCGGGTTTGAAGACCCCCTGAGGTGCCTATACAATGGAGCTCCCCCACAAGTGACCCCATTTTGGAAACTAGAGCCCTCAAATAATATACCACAAAACGGTTGCTTCAACCAGGTAGCTTTTTTTTCCACAAGGGTATCAGGAAAAAATGCACCATAAAATGTATTGTGCATTTTCTCCTGAGTACGCAGATACCTCATATGTGGTGGAAATCAAATGTTTGGACACACGGCAGTGCTCGGAAGGCAAGGAGCGCCATTTGAATTTTTGAGTTCAAAATTAGCTGCACTCATTAGCGGACGCCATGTCGGGTTTGAAGACCCCCTGGGGTGCCTAAACAATGGAGCTCCCCCACAAGTGATCCCATTTTGGAAACTAGAGCCCTCAAATATTTTTTCTAGATGTTTGGTGAGCACTTTGAACACCTGGGGGCTTCACAGAAGTTTATAACGTTGAGCCGTGAAAAGAAAATTTTTTTTTTTTTTAACACAAAACGGTTGCTTCAACTAGGTAGCTTTTTTTCCACAAGGGTATCAGCAAAAAATTCACCATAAAATTTATAGTGCATTTTTTCCTGAGTACGCAGATACCTCATATGTGGTGGAAAGTAATTGTTTGGGCGCATGGCGGGGCTCAGAAGAGAAGGAGCGCCATTTGACAGCAAAATTGGTTGGAATCATTAGCGGACGCCATGTCACGTTTGGAGACCCCCTATGGTGCCTAAACAGTGGAGCTCCCCCACAAATTACCCCATTTTGGAACTAGACCCCTCAAGGAATTTATCTAGATGTTTGGTGAGCCCCTTGTACCCTCAGGGGCTCCACAGAAGTTGATAACGTTGAACCGTGAAAATTATTTTTTTTTAACCACAAAATTTTTGTATCAACCAGGTAGTTTTTTTTTTTTTTTACAACTGTACCAGGAAAAAATGTACCATAAAAAATATTGTGCAATTTTTCCTGAGTACGTAGATACCTCATTTGTGGTGGAAAGTAATTGTTTTGGCACACGGCGGGGCTCAGAAGAGAAGGAACGCCATTTAACTTTTCAAACGCACAGACGCAGTGCACTGATCGGCCGCTGCAGGACGCACGGTCGGATGAGATACAAAAAGCGTTGGGGATACGGGAAAAAAAAAAAAGGTCACGCCAAAAATTGAGCAGGGATGCAGATCCGTTATGTGCATCCCTGATCAGCGCTCGGCGGGACGCACAGACGGATGCCATACAAAAAGCGTCACAAATACGGAAAAAAGTCACGCCAAAAATTGAGCAGGGATGCCGATCCGTTATCAGCATCCCTGATCAGCGCTCGGCGGGACGCAAGGACGGACGCGATACAAAAAGCGTCGCGAATACGGAAAAAAGTCACGCCAAAAACTGACCATGGATGCAGATCCGTTATCTGCATCCCTGATCAGCGCTTGGCGGGACGCACGGACGGATGAAGTGTAAAAATGGACAGGATACAAGAAAAAAGAAAAAAAAAAGTTATACTCACAGTACCAAGAGGATCACTGACCAGAAGAGCTGCAGAGGAACAAGAAGGCAGTGAGATAGACAGCTTTACACCAGCAGCAGGCAGGACGTTGGACAGATCAGCAGAAGGACCCAGCGATGGAGGCAGATGTGATCGGGCCAGTGAAGACCTCGGACGACCCGTGAAGGCAGGTAAGAGGACGTCGGGGGGGGGGGGGGGGGGGCAGGGGGGGATGGGGAGGGGGGGGGGGTTAGAGGGAGAGCAGAGGGGGCGGAGAAGCGAAGGCAGAAGGAAGGAACCTTGGAAGCAGAATAGAGATGACAGAGGAGGCAGGCAGATCGCGTAGGGAGCAGATCGGGATGCCGGGGGGCAGATCGGGGAGTAGGGGGGCAGATCGGGGGGGGGGGCACGGGCAGGGGCCTTCACGGGAGCGCGTAGGGGCCTTCACGGGAGCGCGCAGGGGCCGTCGCTGGAGCGTAATACTTACCATTGGAGCAGGCGCGGTGACAGCAGAGGCGGCGTCTGCGGCGGCAGCAGCGGTGGGGTGGTACCAAAAGTACCAGCCACTCCACGCTGGAGACATGTTGGGGGAGGGTCCCCAGACCAGGACAGGCCTGGGGAGGGCGGCCACCCGCAGATCAGACCGCCCCACTGCACACTGATTGGAGCGATTGCACGTCATAGCACGATCGCTCCAATCAGTGCTGCAGGGGCTGGGGGCGACATGTTTGAGATCCACCTATGATCTGCTGTAGCTGCTACGGCATCTCATAGCTGGATCTCACAGTCTCGCACTAATTCAAGCATTATTTTTGCCGAAATTAGTGCGAACGATGTGGTTGGCGGTTCAGATTTGAACAGCCAATCACATCGATCGCCTATGGGGGGTGGCGATGCCACCCCCCTGGGGTCAAGCAAAGGTCCCCTGCTGTAAGAAACAGCAGGGGACATAATTTGAAAGCCGTTGCTATGGCAACGGCAATCAAATGAACTTTAGGCAGTAAAATTACGTCCCTGGTCGTTAAGTCACGTTAAAATAGGACGTAATTTTACTGCCCGCGGTCGTGAAGGGGTTAATGGAGAAATGGCCTACAAACTTGGCACTTCTCTGGAAAGAGAAAATTAGTGATTGAAGAAGCCCTTAAACAAAAGGAAGATCTTAGACTCAAAAGACGCTTCATGTTTCTTAAAATGGATGACTGCACACATCACAGAGTGAACTATTTTGCCATTAATGTTCGACATGTTTGTGATAACAAAGAAATTGCTACCAAGACACTGGCAGTAAAAGATAGTAAAGCTCATTACACCGGCCAGTTTCTCCAGGCCTTAAGGCCCCGTCAAACTAAGCAACATCGCTAGCAACATCGCTGCTAATGAACAACTTTTGTGACGTTGCTAGCGATGTTG